>NW_019723308.1:283046-368257 GCF_002891405.2 Cryptotermes secundus
CTAACTTTCTGATCCATGTACAATTTACTAATCAATCTTCTTTCACGCCAATCAATACCTGTTTCCTTTAGGATCTGCATTAATTTGGTCCAATTCACACGGTCAGATACCTTCTGCCAGTCTATAAAGCAAGCACACAGTTCTTCATCTATCTCCAAAGTTCGTTCTGCTATAATTCTCATCATCCCAATTGCATCCCTGGTTCCTTTTCCTCTTCTAAATCCAAACTGATCTTCTCCAAGTACATCCTCTATTTTCCTTTCAATTCTTCTTTTAAGTATCTTTGCTATTATCTTTGCTGTATGTGCAATAAGACTTATTGTGCGATGGTCGCTGCATTTTGTAGCTTTTGTCTTTTTCTTTAAGGCAATCATTGTAACTTCTGTAAAGTCCTTGGGCCACTCTCCACTTTCATATATGGTGTTCATTAGTTTTGTCAGTGTTTTCAAACCACCTTCTCCCAGTAACACAAGCACATCTCCACGTACATCATCATCTCCTATAGCCTTTCCATTCCTCATGTCCTTGATAGCTTTTTCCACCTCACTTTGTAAAATATATGGTCCTTTCTCGTCTGTATCTACTTCTTCCGCTGGTTCAACTTCTAAGGTTTCAGGCCGATTAGGTCGATCATAGAGTTCTGTAATATAATTTTCCCAAATTTTCAGCACTTGCCTCTGATCTACTATTCTATTCCCCCGGTGGTCTTCGATGCCAATATTTTGAATCCCATGATTCTCTTTCCATCCTAGTTCTTTTGTCTTCATGTACATCAAATCATAACGTCCTGTCCTTTGAAATACTATAATCTCATTACGTATCTTCTCATGATATTCCTTTTTGGCCCTGTCCGTGGCTCTTTTCAATTCATTCCTCAGTCTCCTGTATTTCCTCCTGCCTTCTTCATTGTTTACATTCTTCCATTTTAAGAAAGCAGTCTTCTGGGATTTGGCACCGTGTATATGTGGTGCTAACCGACGTTTCGGAGGAATGTATCGCCTCCATCTTCAGGGTAGAAGAAAAAATATAAGAAATCTGCAAGCGAAGAGAGAAACGTCGGTTAACACCACATATACACGGTGCCAAATCCCAGAGGACTGCTTTCTTCATAGTCACCGCCGTGAAAGCCTCAAATCTTACATTCTTCCATTCTTACTCCTCCATTTTACTCATCATCTCCTGTGTAATCCATGGTTTTCTTGCTATCTTCTAGACTTTACCAACCAATTCGCTAATAGTATATAACATGCACTATTTTATATTGTTCCACTGCACTTCAGCATTTCCGCTTTCACTTTCAATTGCGCTGAGTTTCTCTTCTAAGGTCTCCTGCACGCTTTGTCTGTGAGCATATATAACTTCTCCAAATCCCATCTTGGTCTGCGCTTTTGGAATCTTATAATTTTCTTCAACCTGGTTTGAAACTTGGCAACCAGTAAGTTGTGGTCAGAGTCAATATCTGCCCCAGGCAGCGTTTTCACATCCTTCACATTGTTTCTGAATCGATGTTTCACAAGGATGTAGTCCAGCTGATGCCGCCTCCAATCCCCAGGTGCCTTTCATGTGTAAAATCTTCTCTTTGGCTTCTCGAACCAAGTGTTGGTAACAATCAGTCAATTTTTTTTCACAAAAGTCAATAAGCATTTGACCCCTGTGATTCCGTCTTCCTAGTCCATGTGATCCAACAATATTCTTGCCAACGTGACGGATAATTTGCCGTTGACAGATGTGTAGAATGGCGTCTGAGTGCTGTCCGGATATCTGCCTGGAGGAGTTGAGGAAATGCTCAGGAAGGGATTTCCACGCTGTACATTTGCACTACAAACCCGTACGAGTATATCCGCTGGGCAACAAAATATGCTGCTTTTATCTCGTTAAACGATTCAGCCAAGGAAATTAAATTTTCACATATCATATGTGTTTCTAACGTTGTAGCGATTTGTACGGATGAGAGGAAGGGCAGAGCGGTATGGTATTTCATCTCCTCTCCCCCGCTGGAACCCCCACCCGAAGAGAATACAGTACCGGGAATTGAAAGATTTCATTATGAGGAGTTCCGTGATTTGTGACCTTTATCAGACATTAGGATGCTCGCATGGGTGGGCATGTAACAGTAATGCGAGAAGCTAGACGTGAATTGCTTGGATTGAGGCGGCTCAGAATAGGGTCCAGTTGCGGTCTGTTAATGCACACAGTTATGACTTTTGAGGCCCACAAATTTCTTGAAGCCCCGAGGAATCGTCAGCTCGTCAGGAAGGGCTGTTCTCAGTGTAGTTCGTTATATGAGCATGAGTATTTTGTTATGTATCGAAAGGCCTGCTAAGACTTTTATTATATTTACAATTTGAATTTAAAGTGACTACTTAGGGGTCTGGTACCGTGTGCACTGTGTGCCAGTTGTCGCTGTAGCGTAGTTGGTTGTGGCACAATGCTACAAGCCGGAGGGTCGCCGGGTCGATTCCCGATGAGGTCATTGGATTTTTAAATTTATCTGATCCTTCCAGCCGCACTGTGGCCCTGGGGTCGACTCAGACTCTAACAGATACGAGTGCCTGGAATCTTCCCAGGGGTGTACAGCCGGCGCGTGAGGCTGACGACCTCACCACCATCTTTGAGTCGATTGTCTAGAAAATGTGGGAGCCTCGACTTCTCACAACCCTATAGGCCCCACGGCCTGACTTGTTGGAAGTGCTGACCTCGCTGACTGGGTCACTCTGTTTGCTTGCAGCAGGAGAGGACAGTGGGGAACGCCAACGGCACAAGTCCTCTGGATAACATGAGGAGTCTGGAACACTACCTGAATGACCTGATGCGTGGGGCAGGTGACACGCCGGACCACCTCAAAGGTGAGTATTTAACATTTTCTCTGCAGGATATGAAACGTGTCCTGTTTTCTTTGCCCTCTCTTTCTGTACACTAAGCTGTGGTATGTAATCAGGAGTCAGGATGGCGTGGTCGGTATAATAATGAACAGTAAACAACGATTATATCCCTAAAGAACATTAACGGTTTTGTCCTTACAGTGGGGACCAGTCGTGTTTTCTAGCATCAGGAAATGAATAATTAAATATTATTCAGACAGATTTTAGATTTTTAAAAGAGTACCCATAATCTGGAGTCCGTGCCACTGGACTGGAGCATGCATTCAGAGCAGTGGTGCAAGCGTGGTGCCTGCCTTATGCAGGGTTCTTTCTTGGCTTACTCTTCGATCGTGAAGACAGAGGCGATATGTTTTTCCGAAACGTTTGTCGTCTTTCTGCGGACTACACAGGAGATAGAACTCATCACACTTACTTCCGCGCTAAGCTTCGAATCCAGCATAGAATGTCATGTTGTCTGTTTGGTTACTGTTTTGAAGGCACACTTGCTTCTCTGCTTGTGTGTGATTGCTGATATTACAAAGCCAACTTCTTTTTGTCCCATGTAGTAACATTGCTCAGGAAGAAGGAGCGTCCACAGACTGGAATACAGTGGCGGAAGAGCACTGAAACCTGTAGCCTTCATGTACAAATCATTAAGTCTTTATACTGAGGTACAGGTCGGTAATCCTGCTCTTTAACAGACAACGTCGGGCGGCATCCACTAGAACCGTAACAATGGCGTTTACTTTCTAACCCAGTTTAACTGTTGACACTGTCTCGGTCCTGCGTAACAACGTCGTGTGCTGAAGTTGCTGAATCCGAAACCACTTGAAGTTTCTAGGTACTCGTAATTTAATGCCGATCAGAGTGGCAGTGCGGTCTAAGGGCGGCCGCACACCAATTGCATCAAGACATGAGACAAAGGACCCAGTCTAGCTTCATTCGTGATTCGTCAGCATGAAGCTCACGTCAGCATCGTGACTTAAGACCGGTGTGCGACGGTTTTCATAATCTTGTCGTTTCAGCTGTGCTCCTATCTTTGCGTTATGTCGCAGACATCTTGTCTTGGCTGTTACATGTCTTGACGTATGCCGGTGTGCGGCCTACCTTAGTCATGAAACCCCCTCGCACAATGGGGTCGTGGGTTCGAATCTCACTCGAGGCATGGATGTTTGTGTGCGTTTATTCTGTATTTATGTTCTTCTGTGTGTAGGGGCTAATCCCCCGCCCAAGGAGTCGTACCATGTGTAGAATTACGAAACGAAGAAAGGTCCAGAAGGGCTGTAGAGCCGAAGATAGATGGGTGAAATTGCTCTGGTCTCCAGGTAGATGACCATTTTCTTACTGGCGCGAATCTTACGCTGCGATTAAACTGGGAACAGAGCAGTAAGTTGCAGGATAGTTCTTAACATTGGACCCATATCACTTCCGGCCGATACATGCTTCCTGTATTCGTGCTTGTTGTATCTATATTGACACCGTAAAGTTTCGTTTTGTATTTAAGATGTACGGTTTTAAACATTTTATCATTATGATGAAAAAATATGTTGGCGCCCCAGTGGTCAGTGGCATACTTCGAAGAGCACGGAAAGGTTTCTGATCTGAACTGAACAGACTCAGAGGCGGAATACGTTGATACGATACGTACATTAAGGCGAGCAAGATATGCCTCCCCATTTGCGACACTACTGACTCGCACGGAATTTCTCTCCATCCGGAAGGATAGGAATCCATTCTAGGTTAGTCCTTTGGTCATGGAAATGTGCTGTCCGAAGGAGGCTAGATGGTGAGAACATGGAACGGTGTGGCAAGATAACTTACACAGCCATTCACTGCTCCTTCAGTTGACCAGTGAAGTCTCCAAATTTTGTTTCATCCAGAATCATTGACTACATAGCAGTTGCTTTGCCCATCGCGGAGTGCTGTTAGCGTGGCACGGTGCAGCGCCCAAATGCGACAATACATTGACGGGCGATAACATTTTAAATGTTTATCCGAAATGCTTAGGATGCTGTCGGGCGTCTTATCAATGTAGATACTCCATGACGTTATTTCAAGGGCCCCTGCCACACAGTCCCCACTGTGCTGATAGCTCCAAATTCTGGAGAGATAATTCTTGCAACCGGATAAAAGAATGCTAGTGAACACAGGTAAAAATGTTTTCTGTTCAAATTTATATAAGAGTACTTACGAAAGAAGGAAGATAGAATTTGTTCCCCGTTCAAAACCTGGTTTTCCGCAATGAAATATGTGCTTACGCATGAATACAGTTCACGCTGACAATCTCGTATAAGGTCTTCTTACGAGTTCTTCTCCCTCCTAGATGCGATCGCTGTCCTGATCAGCACCCTCTGATGGCGTCCTTGGTTGGCACCTTTTTCTTCTGGCATAGCGGCCGTCTGCCGCCAATGTTCTTTATTCCCGTTCCTCCTTTCCAGGTTTCTTGTTCAGCATTGACCCTGGTTGAATATTTCTTTACGAAATCTCCCTTGCGCCGTGTCACACCTGTACGGCTAGTCATAGTTCTGTTCGCAGCCAATTCGTGCCGCGGTCCACACTTTCCTTGGGTCGTAGATTTCCAGAAGATGTTCCTTTTGCGCCATGCCACTGTTGCAGTTCGGGACACCTTCCTGCTGGTTTTCTTCTGACGTGCCACTTCCACACGGTGGCTCGTCCCTCTGCGGGCGACGGCTAGTCTTCTTCGGCACCCATCCTTTTCCTGGGTCAGTTTCTTCATTTTTAGCTGGTTTCGGTCCCTACGCCTTTTCTTCTTCGGTTCTCCGACCGGCATTACTTCGGCGTGTATTATGGGGACTTCTCGTTGTTGGGCCACCTCAGGTTTCCTGTCCACTGAGGTTGGCTCTTCTTCTAGAAGTGCCTCCGTCGTTTCTCGGCAGGCCATCGTCTCCATGTCTCTTTCTGGTTTGGCTTCGGCAACCATCTCCTTGTTGGCTTCCCTTTCTGCGGCAGTCTTTTCTCGCCAGGCGGCCATCTCTTCTCGCCAGGCTTTTCTATCGGCCTCCATTTCTTCCTTCTCGGCTTTTCCATTGGCCTCCATTTCTTCCTTGTCGGCCTTCCTATCGGCCGCCGCCCTTTCTTAGTTGGCGTCTAATTTTGCTAGCATGACGTCTTCTTTTTCTTAGTTGGCAACCATCTTTTTCAGTAGGAGTTCCATCAGCTGTTGTGATTCCATTTTCGTATGACAGCACTGTAAACACACGCTTCAGTCTTCACTTCAATAATCGCTTCAGTCGATGAGCTCCGACGAAATTATGACGTGTTTAAGTTCATAAATTCTGACACCAAATTGCTACTTGTTGGGCGTGTCACGCGACAAATAACTTTACGCCGTTCTGGATATTGCAAATTTATTGTACTCTCGCTCTTACAATTACACAATTTACAGTTTCACAAGTACTTCCATCTGCAGTATCACAATTACTTCTCCTGCTGTAATGATTACCATTCACTCGATACAACCGAACCCGGCGACTGATAGACTGAAACTGATTTGTTACTCTCTATCTAGTTACTCTTATAAACCCTCAGTCGGACAGCTGAAAACCCACATCGCTTCACTGTTGCGTAAACGCCGTGTTTACAGGCGTTGCTGGGGAACGCTGCCGAGAGTTGTTTATAGCTGCGTAGTAATCGCGGTGTCCCCTGTTACGTCACCGCGAGGGAGGGGGACGGAGTGTTGACTGGCCTGTTACCGTAGCAGCGGCAGTTGCTCCGATGCTGTTACGTCACCGCTGGAAGGGGTTGTCCTGCATAGCGCAAATACGTCACAATATGTACTGCTGTTTGAAATAGATAAGAAGTCACTGTAGAACCATTATTTAAAAACTGTAAAAGACAAGAAGCTGAAATCCAGGGTCTCCTTCATCCATCTGAAGCCAGTCTTAAATATTTTCTTGCATGATTTTAGTCTTTGCAGCTTCCCTCAACACAGTCTCAAATTTCTCTCTCTAATCCCTGTCACTCCTACATCCTATGTGTTTCTTAAAGCATGTACTTAGCTGTGAACAGAAGTTTTCATATTTCTATCCTGATTATCCGACATCCGGATTAGCGAGGGTTTACTGTACTGTTAGGCCTAGGAGCAAGCATTATCCGAACTGTCACCGGCTGAGCCTCGAACCAGACTCGTCTAACCGCATGACACGTATAAGCGTGCAGGTCTCTACTGAAGCAGAATGAGCATTCCCAAACTCTGTCACGGGATTGCAGTCATGTGACGTTTATGAGTTCATTTCTCAGTTCAGCTGCAGGTTACGGCACATTCCTTCCTGAGTTGCCTCTGGAGCCTCAACCCGTGAATGCTAACCTTTAAGGCTCTCATGTAAATAACTATCAGCTTTGAGTTACGAGGCATGTAAAACTCCATTTCATTTAGGCAGAGCTGGCTCGAAAACCACGAAACTTGCAGGAAAAGATGGGATCACATAAATGGTTAATTTTTCCTCTACAAGTGTTGTTAGAAATAGTTTCTTCTTCAGGTGAAGTTGTCCCTGTGCTTAACTAATTAGGCACTACGCCGTGAAGACATATGGAGGAGTGGCTGTATAGACCCGCGTTTTCTTGTTCTCGGCACAAGTTGGAGGTAAATGGTCAACTTCACGCCCCGGCCTCCTTACGCCTGGGGCATGAGCCCACGGTACCCATTGGATAGGAGGCTGGATGGACCCCAGAGCCGGTCTGGAAGACATGCAGTAGTGAAAATTCTTGGCTCCACCGGGACTCGAGCTCGACCCCTCCGTCGTCCAGCCTCTAGCCAGCCTCTATACCGACTGCGCTATCCAGGCTCCAATATATATATATGGTATTCAGGAGTTGAAGCTCTTCTGGCAGCATCTGGATACGAAATTTCATGAATATCCGTTCAGAGGTTCTCGTGTTGTTTCATGCGGACTGACTGACGGTCGAACAGGCTCACATAACGAAGCCAATACTCGAATTTTTGCATAAGTCTTCTTTGCCAAACCTCCGGAGAGGACCCAGGCTTTGCCTCTCAGTGTCTCATCCTCACTCCAGCAGCCATGCTCACATGCCCAGTAAAGCGCGTGTACGGCCTTCAGCGTCACGGTTATGTTGCTGCTAGCGTGTGCTCCACTACACTGCCGGGCGTCGCATTTGAGTGGGCAGTCCTGCTCTGTGTGCTGGAAGACTCGATATCCTGAGAGTTTCTCGTCGTCTTCTCCAGACCCACCATGCAAGTACAGGCTTAGTAGTCCAAAGTACAACAGCCACTTCATCCCCAGCCTGAGATTTTTATTATTATTGTGGCTCTACAGCCCTTTGTTGGGCCTTGGCTGCTTTTTTTTCAGTTTCTTGATCCTGTACACAAGCGGCAGGACTCATTGGACGGGGGATCAGCCCGTCACAAGGCCGCCAGCTACACATAGAACAACACAGAATATACGCACACAGACATCCATGCATCGAGTGGAATTCGAACCCACGATCTCAGTGTTCGAGCGGGCGAAGACTGTTGATGCCTTAGACCGCGGTAACTGTGACCGGCGGAGTAGCTGATGCCGAAGCTAAATAAAATGCTTCAGGGTGGCATGTAATCTGGCCGGTGTGTGGTAACGGTTTGGATGGACTTGTGCACTACATGGTACAGTACCCAGAGGGCTAGAAACCAAACCTCACTATGACCTCCGTTATCTGTCCACTGAGTTCAGTTGCAGAGAGGCGCGCGCAACCGATGTATTGTGTGTCGCCGAAACTGGACCGATATCCCCCCACTGTATTCCAAAATGACACTGATTGAATCATTAATCAACCTGCCGCGTTGGAAAATTAATAGCTTTTATGCTCGCCGCTTGCGCCTCTAGCGGTTACTCGATTGATTACTTAGTGCCACGGAACCCTGAACTTTGAAACCACAATTTAATATATCGGATGTGTCCTTTATGATAACAGACGAATCCATTACCATAAATAATGGGTAATGTTAATTGATTGTTAAACACACGGCTGTTACTGGTATTGCATTGATCAACTGAATAATTGGTAGGAACATGATTTGTTGCAGAGTAAGTAGTGGGTTACGGAGCCAGAGATGTGAGCTCAAACTTCCTTCTCTACTATTTTCCGAGCTTGGGACATTTTCCCTGTCTGTAAGCCCACCATTTCTGGTTACTTCTCGTGACAAAGGACGTGCCTGCAGCGGTTGTAACGGCAACGCCCTTTACCCAGAGCTGACCAAATTGTTGCGGGGGATTCAGTGCTCTGGGAAAAGGAGCCTCATTGTAGAACGATGTGCGTTAAGTTCGTGGGACTCCGGTTTTCATGATCTTGTCAGTTACTTCACGGCCCTTAGAGCAACTGAATGTCCATAATTAACTTCTTCAATCAGTTGATAGTGGCTCAGCTGGCGAGTAAACATCCGCCCTTGTTTTTTTCTAACCGTAATGTTTTTTTTTTCTGTGTTGGCCGTGTCATAACTCAGGAGCTTAGTCGCCGGCTTTCCACCCCGGCGGCCCGGCTTCGATCCCAGGTTGGAATTTTGGTGGACAGCGTCATTGGGACACTTTTACTCCGAGTTCTTCGGTTTTCCCTGCCAGTCCTCATTCCACCGACTATGCCGCACTCATCATCTCTCATCTGGGACAGGTACAATAGGCCAATTAGCTGCCGACATACCAAATGGACTCAGTCTCACCCCAGCCGCACGTCACAGAATCCCATTAGTGATCGCTGTCCGCGCCCTGACGAATCGAATACATATCTAAACACCTAATTCCCGATTCTTGTTGGTGTCTCTGTTAGCAGAGTGTAGGCTCGTAGGTGCGGGTGTGCTTCGCAGGACATGACTGCAGGGTGAGTTCATGGCCGTTTATTTGGCGAGTCGACATCAAGGTTGATTTTGAAGAGGTAATTACTGTCAGTACAGGGACAGTTTGAATTCGGTGGTACATATTTAAACGGGGAAGGCATAACCACCTTCAAGAAATCCCTTAAACGTTTATTACTGTTAGGTTAAGCGTCATAGCATGTACCCCTGAAAGTGTGGAAAAGACAAACGAAATGTGAACGATGAGCCGTATTTCCTTTCAGCAGGGCAGTTGGAGCGAAATTGTGTGTTGACCTGGACTTAAGTTGCGGTGTTCTCGGTCTTGGTTTTAACAAGGACCGCCTGTATGAGCCATATACTGGACGCAAGAAGAATTCGTGATGACTCGTGCTGCCTCTTCGGGCCGTCAGTGGGGTTTGTAGCAGTTATTGAGAGTCGTCTGATCTGCACTTTTATGAGTTCGAACACGGTCGGAATTCATTCTGTGTGAGTGCTGCTGGATCGGCCAGTAATTGGATACAGGGTGATACACGACCCGCGTCTCTCTCCGAGCCATGTAACAGGCGCGAGCAGGAAGACGCAGCGCAGTTGGGAAACCAGTAATGACACTTGGGGCCGGAACTTTACAGCCAGTATAGTCACTAGGCTAGGGGCTGGAATACCCGGGTTCTGTTCCTGACAGGTGCAGGGTGTGTATCTTCTCCACAGCATCCAGACACTCTGGGTCCCACGCAGCCTCCTATCCAATGGGTACCGGGGACGGGATAAAGTGATGTGAGCGTGAAACGGACCAGTCACTTCATTTAGTGCCGAGTTTATTAATGCATGGAGTTATACCTCAATTCCCCATACGTCTTTATGTCCGGAAGCTTTATCCTTGCCTCATCAGGCTGTGTTTACCACAGTTCATCTCGGAAGTAAGTTCTACAGAGGGAATAGTTGTATGTCGGTAAGATTGGTTGCTGTACAGCCGCTAAAGTGGCCACGTCTACGTAGCTGCATTTCATTGAGCCTGACTTCCGGACTTCGTACGTTTCCAGTATTTAAGCAAAGGACAGATATACCAGCGGAACAGGACACTGCACACACCTCACTTCAGATTAAATTAAGACCTATGTTCCCTTATAAATCCCTGTAAATGTTGTTTCGAAGAAACGGCCAAAGTAAGTAAATTTTGCACATTGTTACGTTAACACAACGATGTGTAATTTGTGTTCATTGTTGAGAAGTACGGTCTTCTGGGTTGCAACGCTGTGTAATTCAGATACATCCCAATGTTTCGGACCAATATATCATCCCATCTTCGGGGTCGAAGATTAAGCCATGCAAGAAACCAGCTTAAATTGGCGGCTAGCCGATTAACATAGATAAACCTTTTAATATTATGTCGGGAAGTACTGCCCTCAAGTCACTGTTGCAGTTCATTTCAGCGCTGGAAGGTGGCGGGATGCAGGGTCACCAGTTCTTGCCGAAACACTGGGGCATCGTGGCGTTGCGGTAACAGGTGTTGTTCCTGCACTGAAGATGGAAGCTTCCATGCTTTCTGTACAAAACATTTATGATCATATAGCGAGATAAAACAAATTCTTTACTTCTCGCGCAACAAGAATACGCAGCCTATATGAACTAGTGCAGTGCGTTGCCTTTATCACACAGAAACAGTAAGAGTAAATTGGCCCCTTTGCTTAAGTAATTAAGCACTGCAACGTGAAGACGTATGGGGGAATGGATGTACAGATGCACATGTTTGTTACCCCGGAACTAGGTGGAGGTGAGTGGTCAGCTTTACGCATCGGCCGTTTTACCCCCAGTACCCATTTGATAGAAGGCCGGGTGGGCCCAAAAACAGGTCTGGACGACGTGGAGAAGAGAAAAATTCTTGTCCTCCACTGGGACTCGAACTTCGGCCCCTCAGTCGTTCATCACGTAGCCGATCGCTATACTGACTGAACTATCCCGGCTCAGTTCATGGGTGAATTTTAAATTTCATGTTTTCATTCATTGGCAGTAGGTGAAAGTGCAGGCTTTTTGATCTGTAAAATTGTTCATTTTGTGGGTGAAGGTTCGCTCAGAAGCTGAAGCTGTTCACAAGACTACGTTTGCAGGAATTGCTCTGTTGCCAGTGGCCTTGGTTTGCAGAAGATAGCGGGGTTTTAGCGCGGACGGAGCTTCCGGTAATCATCTAAAGGGATATGTTCTCAGTAGTGGACAAAAACTAAGATCTATGCAGCCAGTGTGAAGTTGGACATATATGAAGGAGGAACAGTTACACAGTATCGTGCAGTGGCGTTTCTGCCCCTTAATGAAGCGAGGGAGCTTTCAGATACTTTGGAGTCGGTGTACTAATGCTAAAATTGTAGACACTTTTGTAAATTATTCTACAATTCTTACACAGTCCTGTGGAACTGCAGTGTTGATGTTTTAACTGAAAAACTGGAATGGATATTTTTAGCGGTGGATAACCGGTCTGGAGAAAATCCTCATGTCTTCCGCTTAGGGGTTACTCTGAGTTCAAAATAACCGCTCAGAATATTCAGTTGCTCCCTCAGGTTACGCAGAAATCAGAAGGAGCATTGCCGGTAAGTGGGACGTCTGTCTGTACCTCCTTTGTTGTTCGTATCTCAGCCACCGCATCTTTTCTCAACCTGTTGTTATTAGGAGCCAGGATAGCTCAGTCCGTATAGCGATAGGCTATGGGATGGGCGGCCGGGGTTCAATTCCTGACAGGGCAAGAGATTTTTCTCTACTCCACAGCGTCTAAATCGACTGTGGGGCCCACCCAACCTCCTATATAGTGGGTACCTGGACTGTTTCCTTGGGAGTGAAGCTGACAATCTAGTTCCGCGATCAAGCTTGGTGGAACTATACCTTCTCTCCCCATACATCCTCATGGCGGGGTGCTTAATTGATTAATCAAAGTGACAAATTTGATTATTAGTATAATTATCATTATTATCATCATTAATTTTTGTTACGTATTTGGGGGTGCATGACTTATAGACTGGTTTTGGATTTGATGACGACATTTATTGCACACTTACACAAGTTGTTACAGTTTCAGAACCACCACATGACATACTATGTCTTCTCTTATCTTCGACTGTCATCTCAAGAGGCTCCCTCAATTCTGTCTCTCAGTCAGAGTCAAAGTCAGAGTTACTTTACGACTGGCAGTTTACTGCCAGTCAGTTCCTCTTGCCATCGGGCCCCTTGAGGCCCACGACCAGAGAACTTTTTTTGCAACTGAACTCTTGCGATAATAATCCTTATATAACATCCTCTCTGACGAGAAGATGGGTCTGTCTCTTATGAATACACTTGACCTTTCGTCAAGTGTATATTTCGCACATATAACATGTGATCGAAAGTTCTTCCTTTTGCACTGCACACAAGTTCTCTGTCAGTACAGGCTTTACAGAGCGCATCATGCCTAACTTACATATCTTAAGCTACAACGAAAACTTATTCATTTGAACGGTCGTAAGCTTGACCACCCTCCAAGTTTAAGCCTCATATTTTCTGTGTATGGCTCCACCTTGTCCTATACCGCGAACATGTTGATTCTCATGATTTTGTATGATTTCTGCCTGTCTGCACAATTTTGTTATATAATTGTATACATATGGAAAGTTGAAAGGTGCGTGCAAGTCGCGGACTGGTGTGCACCTTGGAAAATTTCCAATGGTGCACAAAACCTTCTTTTGCACTCTCTGCTGTTTTAGGGTGTAGGCGTCTGCAGCTAATTCCCAGGCGGGACAAGCGTAAGTCATTACTGATCTGATCAGTGCCTTACAGAGGGTTAGTTTAATATTTGCGTTTAAGCGCTCACTTTTGAATATGGAGTAGATTCTAATAAATGTTCTGAAGGCCTTGGCTTCAATTATTTCTATTTGAAATCTCCACGTAATCCTCTTATCGAAGATTACGCCAAGGTATTTTACAAGATTAACAAAAGGAATATTCTGCCCATTCAATGGAAGATGAGTCTGATGGAGCCTAAATTTATGAGAAAAGTAGATTGCCTGAGCTTTATCTTCATTGATTTTTATGTTCCAGCGCTCACACCACGTCTCAGTAGCTCTGAGACCTCGCTGCAGCTTTCTGAGAACATAACCCTCTCTGCGGGGTGTTGCATATATACAGGTGTCGTCAGCAAAGAGATCTATATAGAAACCAGGTGATTGGGGCGTTTATATATAGACTGTACAGTGTGGGGGAGAGAACAGAACCTTGTGGCACTCCTGCTTGTATATCCCTTGGTGTAGACATTTCACCTTCGACTGAAACTCTGAATTTTCTCTCAGAAAGGAAAGAGCTAATAAGCTTGATTAGACTTATCGAAAGGTGTAATGCAGATAATTTATGTAGCAAGCCAATGTGCCATTTTGTATCAAAGGCTTTATCAGTATCCAAGAATACAGCAGCTGTAGACATGTTATTGTTGAAATTTAAGGTTTCCTGGTCCGTAAGCCTAATACATTGAAGTGTCGTGCTATGACGGCCACAGAAACCAAACTGGCTTGCGTTTATCAGGCCTTTTTCTTCAATGTGCCTTTGGACTATTTTCAGAATAACTTCTTCGAATAGCTTACCTGTTATAGATAAGAGGCTAATCGGGCGTAAATTTTGAGGAAATTTTGGGTCCTTACCGGGTTTCGGTAACGTTATAACCTTTGCTTCCTTCCAGTGTCTCTCAGTCAGAGTCAGAGTCAGAGATACATTGCGACTGACGGTCAGTCAGTCAGTAAGTCTTGGTGTCGAGCCCCATTTGGGGCACATGACCAGATATTAATTATTATCGTTTGACAGTTACGGTCTTGTTTCTGTGGGGCGCCTTCTCTGACGAGAGGAAGGGTCTGTCTTTTGTATATGCTGCTGGCCCTTGCCAGCGCAGTCTTTCTCGGTTCCGAGTCCCTTGGGACTCGCGACCATATTTTTCTGTCTCAGAATTGAGACTTGAGAGAGAGAGAAGGGGGGGGGAGAGAGACACGCACGGATCATCTTCAAAGGGAACATCAATACTTATTTGGAAACCACCATCACAATAAGTGTTCTGATTGCTAAATTACATACACACATAATGCCTGGAGTACACAATGTACACAGTATTCAACTTTTCACAATCACAGCAGCCTTCCTGGTATTAAAACTTTTAAAGTGTTTAAAAAATTTAGCTTACCTGGACTTAAATATATTTAATAGACACGGACAAATAGAAATGGAAATATACAGAAAATCCACAACGACAGACATAACAATAAATAATAAATCATGCCACCCTAAAGAACAAAAATTGCCAGCATATAAAAATTGGATACACAGACTTCTTACACTACCCCTTGAGGAAAATGCTAAAAACAAAGGATTAAATACTATTATTAATATAACACTAAATAATGGCTATAGAAAGGAAGACATCACACACCTATATAAAAAACTTAAGCGAAAGATGGGTAACCCGGATAATAAAGACGAAAAAGAACAAAATGAGTCACTTCTACTTATACAGGAAATTACATACGAAAAATCACAAAACTACTCTAAAACAGAAACATAAAGATAGCCTTCAAAACAGCCAACACAATACGTAAACTAATAAATGAAAAACGAGAAATAAACCCCTACGAACAAAGTGGGATATAGGAAATAACATGCCAAAGTTTCCAAAAAGTATACATCGGCCAAACTGGTAGAAATCTAACAAGATACAAAGAACACATAAGAAACATAAGACTAAACAAGGACGAATCAGCATTTGCCCCACACATGCTAAATAAACACCATCAGTACGGGCCGATGACAGTAATCATGGAAATGATTGAAAAAGCCAAAAAAAGAGAGGCATCATGAATGTAAATAAATTGATAGAAGAACAAGAACACACAAAAGAAAGTAATAGCCAACGTTACATGTTCGACCTCCTAATACCTGTCTCAGCAAGTCAAAGTCACATTGCGACTGACGGTCAGTCAGTCAGTCAGTAAGTCTTGGTGCTGTCTGCGATCTTCGTAATATAGTCTCAGGTCGGCCCCCACAGAAAACACACGTTTCCATCAATACCCCTATTGTTATGTGTTTACCGTTCCATTGCTTAGAAACGGGTTCTTCTATTGTTGCTCCTTTTGCTTCCGCAGGAATATGTTAACCGAGCTGTTGCCTAGCAATGAACTGTTCTGTTTTTCCGGCGTCATGTCACATTATTATTCTTGTAGTGTTACTAGTATACGATGCATTCGCTTGAAGAGAGACGAGGATGTATAGCATTATCCAGTTGCCCTTTCCAGGACGCCAAGTTAAAGCACGTCTGTTGCCAGACAGGAGTGCCACACGCAGCCCAGCAGACTGCCATGCAAACCATCTGGACAGTTTAGCCAGATCAGTACTGTCCCGTGTCCTTATTTCAACAGCTTATGGTAATATCAAACCCAGAGCATGATGTAAACTACATATAAAACGATAGCTATGTTTGCAAGGGACGTATACTAATAGTCCGTTTGGATTGAGACATAGAAATTTAATGACGTTTATAAAATTAGTTGTGATTCCCCTCAGGGCCGAAATAGCCACTGGGCTACGTGGGGCAAGAGCGAGAAATCGAGATTTAGTCGAGCTTGATTACGCATATTTCTTACCTTACATTCCATACGTTATGAAGCTTGCTGTTGGAAATGGATGATGTGTGATTAGACATGCTTCACAGTAAGGCGTTATTTCCCAGAATTTTCGTAGTGGAAAGGAGAAGAAACCACGAAATTTGTTGCTGTAGCTTCTGAGCCTTTTCATCGTGCTGCGCTGCTAAAGAACGTGTGCTAACAGCACAGTGCGCCTGTTCATTAAAGCATGGCACATGATTCAGTTTTGTGTTCGTACGCCTATATGTTTAGTTGTATATCTTTAATTGAAAATTTAGGACGCCTATATATGTAATGCCGGTCACGGTAGCCGAGCGGTCTAAGGCATGTACTGTCTTCGCTCGCTCAGAAGCCGTGATCGTGGGTTCAAATTCCACTCAGGGTATGGATGTTTGTATGCGTTTTTCTGTGTTTGTGTACAGGTAGAGGCCTTGCGACGAGCTGACCACCCGCCCAAGGAGTCCTACCGTATGTGTAAGATCTAGAAAAACCGAAGTGAACGGAGAAGTTCATGGAGGTAGGCCTAGGCCCACTGGGGCTGTAGTGCCAAGGGAAAATAATATGTGTAATAACTAATAAGTAATGTAACATCCGATCCGCGTCAATTTACAACGAGTTCGCGGGAACGCCTTTAGAGGCTTGTGTATATGCTGACGGCAATAACAGATGTCGCGCATCTCATAGTCATAATGTAATTTTACCTGTCTTTTGGAACACAGTATACTTACTCAGTGGACTCGTCATATGTGTGTGTTCTTCAAGGGCTGTGATCCGTGCGATTGAATCACAGTAGACTAGGTAAAGTGTGGCCAAGCGTGATGATGGTAACTGGAACAGTGTTCCCGTTGAAATGGTAGCTGCTTTGTGCTAGTAGACGTGTAGTCTCCTTAATAGCTCAGCCGAACCAGTGTACCTGCATGGCTTCGGAGCTGGTGTAACTCAGGCAGTCCAGAACGGCTCTGGAGCCCACCCAGTTTGCTGTTCACCGGGTATATGACGCCGGAGCGTGAAGCATACTGCTCATTTCTGCCTTGTGCCTAGTTTAAGAATGTATGAATTTACTCCTCGTCCGTCTTCGTGCCGTGGTTCTTAGTAAATCCGGGGATATTGTAATGGTAAAAGGTAAAGCTATCCCTGCAACAGGCCTTGGACGCCAAGAGGCTTGTGAGACGTCGAGGCTCCCACATTTTCTAGACACTCGACTCACAGATGGTGGTGATATCAGCCTTACGCGCCGGCTGGCCTCCCTTTGCCCCCAGGAAGATTGCTGGTACTCATTTCTGTTAGGGGCTGAGTCGACCCCAGGGCCATAGTGCGGCTGGAAGTATTAAGTCAATTTAGAAATCCAGTGACCTCATCTGGAATCGAACCCGCGACCTTCTGTCATGTAACGTAGTGCCTCAGCCAACTACGTTACCACGTTTCCAGGGACAACTGTCCTTTTACCTAATTTCATTCACGCAGATTCTGCTATCGCGTCAAACGGATATGGAGCATTATTATCGTGCAGTTAACCTTCATGAGTTAAATATGCCTGAAGAAGAAACACGTTATGGACGTCACAAATGTGAAATTCCCCTGTGACGCGACGCTTTGTTGCGTCCCTCAATGCAGGAGATCAATATCTCGCAGCTGCAACCTTGCGGTGGCGACCCAGCGTCCGGGAGGCAGACATTGCGGGCCACAAGGTTTTCTCCTGCACTCTGTGTAACCTACAGAAGGGTGTGCAGCAGAACATGTGCTGTATTATTGTTTGTGTAGCAGCTATGTGAGGATGCGTGTGTAAGGGCTGTGACACCTCATAACCATATGGTCATGTAACCACCGGACCATGTAATCATGTTAGCTTCTCCGTTTGGAATTGCGGAAGGGGGGAGTGACATATTGTTTTCTGCTGAATGAAATTTGTAAGAGACGCCAAGTTCCTGAAAGGAAAGGAGAAAACAGCGTAACCTCTGGGGAACAGTTGACTACGTACATGCTGCATCTCTACATATCCTGTCTCTAGTAATTGCTTCTGGTACACGGAAGTGTATCGGGAACCGTGGAGTGTGAGCGCACTCTCACACCGAGACGGTGCAATTACTTCAAGCTGTGAGATTTAAGGTGCAATGGTATAATGAGAACTGTCTTCTGTTATGTGTCGTCACATACTCATGTTGACGTTTATTGTTCGCAAGGAAGTTGCCGATACTGATTCTCTTCGTACATCGAAGATGGACGCAGTAGGCTGCTCCGAAACGCCGGCAAATTTCTACCAGACTACATGAAAACACATGCTACAAGTCGGTTTTAGCCTTATTTGAAGCCGATAATCCCGGCTAATGACAAGCGACCTTCGTACAGAGACATTCCGACAGTGCATCGCAGCTGCGTATAGTGTTCACGTACGCACGACAGACTGAACAACAGAATGTTGATGTCTTGCCCATTTGTAGAGACCTTTAAACACGCAGAATATACTGCTCCATATCTGTGTGTATCTGGAAACAGATTCATTATTCTCATTTGAAATTGAGCACACAGTTTGTAACATTGCATTTCAGCGTCACTTTTTGTCTCCTTCCTCCCCGCAAAAATTGTAAACATTAGTCAAATGTAGGAGAATAATAGCAGAAAAAGCAGTAGAGTGTTAATGTGTAATGACTTACCTGATGATGGACTAAATGGCCAAAACATATTCTAAAATGAAAACGATGTACATTTTTTCAATTTATGCAGAAATTGTATCGACGGAACACATAATAAATATTACCAAACAATTCTTTCCTATCTATCTTATTTCTAAAAAATGGTAAAATACTTGTGCTTATTTTGTGACTGTCATCGTCTTCCCTAGGAACAACAAGAACTCTGGTGACCAGTGAACGTGATAGATTCAGTGTGTTTCGGAATGTTTGGTTTTATTTTACGCGTGTTTGTCAGTTCCGTAAATGAGTGTGTTCCCGCTCTCACATTGGATTGCATTCGTGCCGTTGCCGAGTGACGGTCGCTTCCAGTACAAAAAAACGGATCATTTTCACCCTCTGCTTGGGCTACTTTCAAGCACTTTGGGTTGGTGAAATTGTATGACTCCCAGACGGATTGGCTGTCATCGTCAGCAGCAAGTAATTACACCTCCAGATTCTGGGCGACAATGAAATTTAACGAGAACGTAACAGAGAGGTTAAAGCTGTGAGCTAATTGCAGGATATATGATAAATATCAGCTTCTTGAAGCTACGAGATTGTAGCCCATGACATGTACTTTAAGGCTTTTGCTTTGCTACTACCATCACAAAATTATTTTGCCTCCATTACTACTTGCGTTTCACAGAACGTAAGCGTCATGTGTACCTCAGTCGTTAGTTCATTTATGTTCTTTTCGAGTAATTGCAACAAGATCCTTCGAATGAGGGCTGGGTACCGGTATGGAACAGAGGCGCGCACTGGCTGCCTTCCGGGGAGAGGTCTGCACGACACTTGCGATGTTCGGAAAACAAGTGAAGATAAGTCATTCGGCACAAAACGTTGCTGTTCATAGCGGCCGAGTGAGTGAGTCTGCTCCTGTTCGGGGGGCCCCGCATTCACATCTCAGCCCGGGAACCCGCCATCATGAATCTCTTCAGACAGATGCCGGGATAGTAGGCCAGGAATGATTTATTCTACAGCCATTCCTATGTATTGTCCCGTGACTGAGTGTGACTGTAGAAGGGTCTGGATTGGTAATTGGGTTTATTGACCACTTATATACACAACTCGTAATTATAACAGCCTCATTGAGTTACACACTCCAAATGTCGCTATAACTACAGCACACGTAAAGTGTTCTCAGTTTTCAGTAGTCGTTTCCTGGTAAAGGATCTTAACAATGTTTTCTGCTTACGTCCTTACTGTCTGGCGAATGTCCCGCAACTGAACCAAACTCTAAACTTTGTCCCGCTTGCCGCGGACTAACAGGAAACACAGCTCTTATATTTTTGCGTTTGGACTGTTGGGGTTCCCACGTAATCACCACCCAGTCAGTCCACTGGCGCGCTGGCTGCTGGCTTGCAGCACCTCTTGTCTCGTTATTTGTTTCGCCGTCTTGGCCTAGCAGCAGGTCTACAAGCCACAGTATTATTGCCTGATCAGGCTATCGTAGTGTAAGGTAATGACAGTGTTGCTGAAGTGAACCCTGAATGTGTTGGGTACGCGAGAACGGGGTAGGCGATTGGAGTATTGCCGGAAGTTTTCGGATAGATAGCATATTGCTCTCCTTACATCTCCAGCCAAATAATTTTGCCAGATATTGTGTGAATGTGGTACGGTAAATATATTTGTCTTTCAGAAATATCGCTTAGAATTTGAAACCGCTGATATGGGAACCCAGAGGCTTTGGAGCGGGGGTTAAGAACTGCCTAAGTATATACTGACGTTGTAAAATCTGCTCTTATATGATTGGTCAGTAATTGGAGACATCACAACAGGAATTTAAGTAAGCTTGCAGACATTCGTAGACTTCACCCTCGACTTAATATCATGCAACATTTTATGTACCTACATGAATTAAACCATTGGATGACACATACTTCGGTTGAAGTCGGTGTTTTAGTGGCATCCTCTCGGAAATTACAGAATGAATTCGGAAATAATTAGCAAATGCGACTTTTTTATTTAAAACAATTTCTGTTGTAAAACAGAATCCTCGGAAGATTTTCAGATTTTTCTGACATTAAAAATCTTATAATGTACATTCTCATTTTTTGAGGTTACATTGTTCTCATATTTTTGTTCACTTTCGTTTAGTTGATTTATTGAGGTGTCTGATTTTGTTGATTGCGTTTTTATCCAGTATTTATATTTGTAATGTAGGTTGTATTTTAATGTTAGTGAAAATAATCTCCAGTGTCGAATTGAAAACAGAATTACACAGTGATTTAGGTGATGATACCGGGTCACGGACAGGTATGACGGCCTTGTAAAGCGTTCCTCTTTTTCTTTGTAAAGAACGCCTGATATATATATATATATACACACACACACACACACAGGGCGAGAACAAGAACCCTGTGATAGTTTCTACCGAAGTGTTTTGAGCCCCTGGCGGTCTGTCCGGAAAGCTACAGTGTGGGCTGTAACAATTGGTTCCGGAAACAGGAGCTGCGTTTAGACAGCCCCTGCTGCAGCTGCTTCCCGCCGCACAGACCCAGAGCAGCCCATACATGCTGAGCAATGAAGGTCGTCTGCTGTCATGCCCATGCGGTGATTGGAGGCAAGTGAAACTAGAAAATAGCTTTGAATTCGAAATACATTTGTCTTCGTCACTTACAGAGATTGTGAGTTCTGAATCTGTCATTACGATTAGCTCAAGGCACGTCGTTCCGTTTAACATTACTGGAATTTCCAGTGATGTAACTGGGCGTCTTGCCGATCACGGTAGCCGAGCGGTCTAAGGCTTGCACTGTCTTCGCTCGCTCGGAAGCCGGGATCGTGGGTTCGAATCCCACTCAGGGCATGGATGCTTAGTTTGTGTGTGCGCGTTTTTCTGTGTTTCTGTACAAGTAGAGGCCTTGCGACGAGCTGATCACCCTCCCAAGGAGTCCTACCGTATGTCTAAGATCTAGTAAACCGAAGTGAAACGGAGAGTTTCATGGAGGTAGTCCTAGGCCCAGATGAGAGATGTAGCGTCAAAAAAAAAATAACTGGAAGTCTTGCGCAATGGACACAGGAAGAGCTGTCAGATATATTACTCGACTAAACTAACTTCACTGAGCATATCTGGTCTTTAGAGGCTGGTAGTAGCTCACCTGGCCAAGAAATTCCCCGCCTTTAACGGAACCCAAAAGTTCATTACCGTTGGCCCTGTCCTGAGCCAGTTGAATCTCTTCCACATCATGTACTTGTAAGGTATTTTTTAATAATATCCTACACATAAACGTGGGCCTCCGATGCTGTGACTTCGCTTCAGTTGTCCCGGCTGACCTGGTGTGTGCATTCTGCAGCAGGCACCACACTGCAAGGGGCTCACCTCATGCGGCATTTGAATTCGTGCTTTCGAACCATCTGACAAATTTCGTGAAATGGCGTATGTATGCAAATGGTGTCAGAAGTGTTCCAGTAGCTGTGCTGCTGACTTCTGAGGTTGAAGCGGCGTTGCCCAGAGTTATTGTACAACGGCAGTTTTGTGTGAGCCTCCGAAAATCGCGCACTCAGTCACTCTTCTTGCATTGTCCGTCAGCGATACTGGCGTGGAGATACATCTGTAGCTTGTGCGCAAGCAGATCTTGTGAGCAGTTACTAACACGCCGCATTTGATCGGAAATAGGCGCCGTGAGTTGCCCCCAGTCCGTCTGTTTGTGTTTGATTCGGACATATAAGTGGTTTCCCCGTCGTCCCTGATCTAAGTTGTTCAAAGAAAGCACAACAGAATCACATATATTCTCTGCAAGCTATGCGCAGGCAGTTGCAATCTTTGCAATTTCAGTTATTGAAATCCATAATTCAGTTCCCCGGAAAGTTACATTGTTTTAATAATGTGGCATATTTATTCAAAACAAGAATTGAGGAGCCAGAGAAACAACCATTGCTAAGGAACAGCTATGTAAACAGGAGATCGCACAAGAGCCGTTTCTGTGAAACAGCTCTCTGAACACATTGTTTCCCAGGAAACGAGAGAACACGTAATAAGGGAGGAGACGTTTTCTGTGCAGTCCGTACCTAGGCTATATAACGAGGACCTGCTGTCACTATGCGACAACCCCCGTGTGGAGGCGGGATGGAATACCTCCACCGTGACCCTGCGAGTCGTAAGAGGAGACGAAAAGGGAAGTCTCAAATCTGAGACAGTAAAATATGGTCTCGAGTCCCAAGGGACTCAGACCCGAGAAAGACTGAACTTGCAAGGGCCAGCAGCATGTACAAAAGGCAGATCCGCCCTCTCGTCAGAGAGGGCGCCCCACAAAAACAATACCGTAAATGCCAAACAGTAATAAATATCTGGTCAAGAGCCCCAAATGGGGCTCCACACCAAGACTTAATGACTGACAGACTGACTGGCTGACCGTCAGTCGCAATGTGACTTGGACTATGAGACAAACCCATGTGGAGGCGGGGTCGAATGCCTCCACCGTGACCCTGCGAATCGTAGGAGGCGACGAAAATGAAGTCTCTGATCTGAGAGCTCCAAGGGATTCGGACTCGAGAAAGACTGCGCTGACATGGACCAGCAGTATATACACAAGATAGACCCGCCCTCTCGTCAGCGAGGGCGCCCTACAAAAACAGGACCGTAACTTTCAAGCATTAATAAATATCTGGTCATAAGCCCCGAATAGGGTTCGACACCAAGAATTACTGACCGACCGACCGACCGTCAGTCGCAATGTGACTTTGACTTTGACTATGAGTCAGTATTCAGAAGGCAGTTAGAAGAGTAGGAGGTTTGGTGTGAGATGGCCGCCAGCCTGCGAGGACGTGAGCCAGGGAGCAAGGGTAAGTCCACAGTTGAGTCAGCAGAGAATTGCAGTTGTGAAAAGTGAGAAGCTGGTAGCTGATGCCGGGGATAGTTCGGAAACCTAGAGAGAGCGTTGCGTCCACCCGCTGCCAAGCAACGGCTAGTAAAGACTGAGAAGACTATGTGAGCTATAGTTACAGTGATCATTGGAGTTTATAACTCAGTGAGTGAGACTGTTGTAGTTATTTGCAGTTACGAGTGTAGGTGTCCAGTAATTTCGATTACCAATCAAAACTTCTAGTCACATTAAATACGTCACAATAATTTTACGACGCGGAGGATGTCGTCTATTTCAGTGCGCGACTTATGGTTTTGAAACTACAGTTCTGAGTCTATTGATATTTCCTCCGTAATTTATCTACTTCCGGATGTTGCCTCCTTGTCCTCCTGCGTTGTGTCTCAGCCCGCGTTCGCCTTATAGAAAGATGCCTCGTAAGGAACAGTTTCTCCTCGATCCGGCTTTAAGCATTTGGCCACTGTGAAGGCAGATGGGTTGCGGTCTGGTGTGGCAAGGAACCAGGAAATATTTGAGATGCGTGTGACGAAAGTATTAGCGGCAGAGGCCGGTGGGGTATTTTTAGGGTGCGCGCCTTGCTTTGGCAGTCACAGCAGCTCCAGTTTTATCCCACCGCGAGCCGAAAATACAGACACGCTGCTGGTTGCTGTATGGCGTTTGTCATTTCGCATGTCCGGCTGCTTCGTCTGATATGAGTAACTCACTCCTTGCAGCAGTATGTTCCTTAAAAAGCTGATAGTCACTCATCTCGTCAACAGATTTCCTGTCTAAGTAAGATTTGAGGCTTTCACGGCGGTGACTATGAAGAAAGCAGTCTTCTGGGATTTGGCACTGTGTATATGTGGTGTTAACCGACGTTTCGGAGGAANGTCATTTACGAAATCCAAACGTTCATTACCATGTTAACAAGAGCAAGACTCTACTGTCCATAGCTGATCTCCGATTGAGAGCATTAGGCCTATATGTATAAAATAACAGGATGCTGCAATCAAAGATCATAAACGCATATCATGCGCGAAGCATCAGTAAATACGACATAGAGAAATTGTTGAATTGTAATGCCAGCATATATTTTAACAAGACTTGCCTATATAAGGTCTAAAAGTTTGTGGCGACTGTGTATTAATAGAATTATTGCGTTTCTGAACGTTATCCATCTTTTTTTATTCAAAACACTGTTTCAGAGCTGGATTCCATTTCCGTCTTCAGGTGGAACCTGCTCAGTTGGGTCCAATCGATAGAGCTAGTCCGTATCTATAGACACCTGACAGGGTATATAAACCGAGCACATCACAAACCATCTGTGAGAGCTAAGACAAGACAAAAACTCATTGAAAGACTCCACGCACATGAGCCGTGTAATTGTGCGTGGACATAGGAGCTAGGCCTCGTGTGTGCAGATGGTTTGTATCTGTGCTTGGTTTGTGTACCCTATCTTGAGTTGGTGATAGGGATTAGCTCTATTGACTGCGCCCATCTGAGTAGGTTCAACCTCAAGACGGAGGCAGAATCTAGTCTCCGAAACGTTATGTTTCAAATAAAAAGAGGCCGACGGATAATGTCCAGAAACGTAATATTTGTAAACAGTTCTTAGAAGTGAATATAACTCTAAAATATGCATCAGGTGAATCTGACAAGCAAGACGCACAGAGACATAAACAACAAATAATGGGCATAAAGAATTAAAACAGAATTCGTATGCATGACGGGAGCAGCAGTTTAACAGCAGCTTACACAGGATGAACGCAGAAGAGAGATGGTTGTGTTAATGGTTTTGTAAGAACTGCTGTATCCATAGCTGATACGTGTACTTATGATCATAGATCGTGACGTATCTGTACGGGCGCAGAAGCTGTGGCGTTGCGACTGAATAGTCTGGAGCACAACCAGAAGGCTGAGAACTCTCATTCATATCTTACAGAAAATTACTTCGAAATGATAAAAAGAATCCAAAAAATAGCCGAACAAGAGCAATGCTTCACCAAAAGTCTAGCAAACAACATTGTCAAAATAAACTGCGAAACTCCGGAAACCTACAAAGAAATGATCAGAGAATTCAACGAACAAGGAATATACCACCACACTTACCAACTGAAAGAAGAACGAGCATATAGAATAGTAATAAGATACCTTCATCACTCAACAAGAATAAAAAACATAAAACAAGAACTAGCTGAACTAGAACACAGAGTCAGAAATATAATCAACATATATCATAAAACTACTAAAGAACCATTGAACCTATTATTTGTATACCTAGAACCAACCCAAAACAACAAAAAGATTTATGAAATAACAGGACTCCAAAATAGAATAGTAAAAATAGAACCTCCCCACTCAGACAAAACAAATATAATCCAATGTACGAGATGTCAACAGTACGGCCATACAAAAACAGACTGCAAGAAGACAAGGGAAACACCAGCCAGATGCGCACTATGCGGAGGAAACCACCCCGCAAAATACAGAGGATGTGAATACTTTCGTAAGGTAACCAAAGGTACCAGCAGAAGTTTTTCCTAAAGACTCTCTACTTCAGCAATCTACACAAATGAATCCTACACGAGTAATATACAACCTTTAGAAATAACCCAACGCAGTAGCTACGCAGAAATCACAAAGCGAAATTTATTCCAAACAGAAGAAACAACTAACATAGTAGCAGAATTCCTAGACGAATTAAAAAATTTAATTCAACAACTATTACAACAAAATACTATGGTACTAAACATGCTAATAGCACTCGTCAACAAAACGAAATAAATGGTCAAATTCCTAAGAACAGCCCAATGGAACGCCAGCGGACTTCCAAATCATCAAGAAGATATAAAAATATTTCTAAACATAAACTCAATCGACAGTCTACTGATCAGCGAAACTCACTTCACCAGCAGAAGCTACTTCAGTATCCCCAATTACAAACTTTACCACACAAACCACCCCGAAGACAGCCCCCACGGAGGCACTGCAGTCCTAATCAGGGAAAAGAATCGAACATCATGAACTACCAAAATCTGAAAAAACTTCACATACAAGCCAATTCCATCAAAGTCAAAGCATTTCTTTATGCTTTCACCATTACCCCGGTCTATTGTCCTCCCCGCTATAACCTCAAGAGACACCACTTCGAGTCATTCTTCCAAACCCTGGGTACAAAATTTATAGCTGGCGGAGACTACAACAGCCAGCACACGTTTTGGGGCTCAAGACTCATGACAACTAAAGCCAGAGAACTACGCAAGACAATCCAAAATAACAATCCATCATATCAACTGGAACACCACCAAAATACTGGCCCACCGATGAAAATAAAGTTCCTGACCTACTAGAATTCTTCGTAACAAATGGCATCTCCCCTAACTACACAAACGAAACTGCAAACCTTGACCTACCATCGGACCACATTCCAATCATTGCAACAATAAGCACGTCAGTTATACTAAGGAAATCCAAGCCCAGACTTCACAACTCCAAAACAAACTGGAATCTCTTTAGGGAAATAATAGAAAACAACACAGAACTAAAAATTAAGCTGAAAGAACCAACCGACGTAGAAAACGAACGTAAAAATGTCATCACCCTACTACATGAAGACGCCAAAACAGCAACCCCCATAAATGATCCAGATAACCCTACAAATATCGTACCGTTAAGAATAAAAAAATTAATAGCCGAGAAGAGAAGAGCTAGATCAACCTCGCAGAGGACTCACACTCTGGTAAACAGAGCAAAATGCAACAAAATCAGCAGTCAGCTAAAAACCCAACTACAGGAACTAAAGAACGAATCTTTCGAGAACTATATCGCAAACTTCACAAGACAAGACAATTCCATCTGGAAACCAATAAAAAGCAAAGGAATGCACATATCAGCATCACCACCAATACGCAAATTCACATCACCCCAGGAAACTGGGCAAGAAGCGACAAAGAATAAGCCGACCTATTTGCACAACGTCTACAAGAAGTACAGGTATTCACTCCACACAACAATAATCAAGTACAAGAAGTAAACTTACTTCTAAATGAACCCATACAAAGACACCAACGACCAAAGCTCTTTACCCAAAGGAAATGCAAGAAGCAATAAACACTCTAAAGCCAAAAAAGGCACCAGCCCATGATAACATCACAGCCGTAATACTAAAACATTTGCCAAGAAAAGGCCAAATGAAACTCTTATACATATTTAACGCCATACTTCGACTGGACTATTGGCCTCGTCCGCTCAAAATCGCCCAAATCATAATGATCTTGAAACCAGACAAAACTCCAACCGACGTCACATCGTACCAACCAATAAGCCTTCTGCCCACAATTTCAAAAGTCCTCGAAAATCTAATACTCAACAAAATAAACAAATCAATCCAACAAACATGGATAACAAACCACCAGTTTGGTTTTCGACGAGCCCACTCAGCCATCCAACAAAGTCATCGCATGGCAAATACCATAATTAACGCGCTAAATAACAAACAATACTGCACAGCAGCATTTTTGGGTATTGCCCAGTCTTTTGACAAAGTCTGGCATCCTGGCTTACTTTACAAATAAAAAGAATCTTCCCAACAAATTATTACAACCTACTCAAGTCATATTTAAGCAAAATATTTTTCGAAGTCAAAATAAATGAGGAAATATCCAACGGCCTACCAATCCATTCAGGGATGCCCCAAGGAAGCTTACTAAGTGCACACATGATCTACCCACAAGAAAGAAAAATGATAATAGTTACTTTTGCAGACGACACTGCTATCTTCGCTACCCACGACAATTCAATCACAGCTTCCTCTCATCTATAAAATCATCTAATCCTCATAGAAGCATGTTTAAACAAATGGAAAAACAATCCACACAAACAACTTTCACCCTCCGAAAAGGCACGTGCCCCCCAGTGCAAATAAATCACATCAACATACAACCAAAAGAACAAGTGAAATACCTAGGAATAACCTTTGACAACAAACTAAGCTGGAGACAACACATAATCAAGAAAAGAAAACAGATTGACCAGAAAAAACAAAGAATTCATCTGGCTCATAGGAAGAAAATCCCACCTCTCCATCGAAACAAGTTACTAATCTACAAAACAGTCATCAAGCCTATATGGACATACGACAAAGAACTCTGGGGCTGCGCCAGCAAATCCAACATTACCATTATGCAGAGTGCCCAGTCCAAAATACTCCGAACCTTCACGAACGCACCAGGGTATGTATCCAACCACACCCTACATACAGATCTAAAAACTCCTTACGTAACAGAAGTCATCCGAGAAAAGAGCACAAAGTACTTCAACAAACTAGAAAATCACTCCAACCCACTTCTTCAGTCACTACAACAACCTCACCAAAATCGAAGACTCAAAAGAATTTGGCCACCAGATTTAAGGAACTGAGGAACCACTGGATGTTTATTCCGCTCACGCCTTGAAGAGTGTACAATAAATAGTTATTATATTGTACACGAATCAGCACATTGACTTACAGATTGTACAATCTGATTGTCAATAATAGAGAAAAGAAAAAAAACTTCTTACAGAATCCAAAGCTGCTCGAGCAAGTGACTGTAACTATAATGTTGTATTTTAGCGTCCTGTTGCACTGATTTTCATCCATGATATGTATACAGTGGCGGTCTTGTAGTGTACTCAGTTTCACCTGTTACTTCACGACATGTTTCGGCAACATAGTGCCATCATCAGGTGCCCTAATTACGCTAACCTATTGCATTGCTTGACATTATATGTCTTTATAAAATTATTTAAAAAGTATTTAAAAAGTGCGTATTCGTCAACTATAATAAATTTACACACACTAAAACATGTTAAGATTATTCATCTTATGTGTCTTAATTAAAACTTGCGTGTGGTTCAGTAAATGATGAAAAGTCTAGGTCAGAGTCGATTCGTTCACAGCTTCGAATGAATTTGCGCTGGTTGGGCATGCAGTAGACCTTCGCTAATCCAGATTAATGGTGGGAGGTCATTCGGATTAAGCTATAATCCCGTTTAGTGAAACAAAAGTAGCCCTAAAAGATAAAAATCTTATATAATTAATTTTCCATTTCTTTCATACCTAAGTAGTGCTGATTAAAATAAAAATACCACTGTAGAACCTTTTTTTTTAAGCTATAAAAAGAAAATACACAATTACCCAATCCTTTCAGTCGCACTGTGGCCCTTGGGTCGACTCAGTCTCTAACGGAAATGAGTACTTCCAACCTCATCGCCATCTGTGAGCCGGTTGTCTTGGAAAATGTGGGAGCCTCTACGCTTTACTACGAGTACCATATGGGCCTTCACGGATTGTTACAAGGATAGCTCTACCTCTGTGTATTGTTATTATTGTTATTCATCGATAGAAGACTGAGAAGCTGTACTTATTTTTGAACATGATAATGCAGGTTTTGAAGAAACTGTCCAAGTTTTGTCTGAGTAGACAAGAGACTCGTCTACCTTCCTAAATGTCATATGTCTTTTAAAGTATGTACTCAGATAGCGTAGTTTGTTTTATTATTATTATTATTATTATTATTATTATTATTTACCTGCAAATGTGTTTTCACCGATGGCAGTGGTACTACTCGTACAATAAGACAACAGACAAATAACACACATAAACACGTTCAAACAAAACTCAGCACACAAACATTAGAAGAAAATGAACATACACCCAACACGTGACAGTACTATGTAATAAACTAACAGCAATCAATGCACAATGCCATGTTCTCATTTCCCCTTCATTTCGCTTTACTGCACTTACGTAATCTCCCCATCCTTAACACTTTTTCGCTTCACTTAACTTCACTTTACTGCATTTTTTTTCTGCTGATTTCCACCTCACCTTCACTTCGCCTCATTTATCGAGGCACTATGCTACAAGCCGGAGGGTCGCGGGATCGAATTCCGATGAGGTGGATTTTTTCAATTTACCTAAGCCTTCCATCCTCACTATGGGCCTGGGGTCGACTCAGCCTTTAACAGAAATGAGTACGAGGAATATTCTTGGGAGTAAAGGGCGGTCGGCGCATAAGGCTGACAACCTCACCGCCATCTGTGATTCGATCGTCTAGAAAATGTGAGAACCTCAACATCTCATAACCCTATGGGGCTCCACGGCCTGTTACAGGGATACCTTTCCTTTTTTTTTTTTACTCAGCTGTGAACAGCATTTTTCATATGTCGATCCGGATGAAGTGTAACCAGATTAGCGAGGGCTTACTGTATTTCTTTAAGTTGCATTATGTGTTCCATCTCAGTTGCAAGCAACGGAATATTCACTGCAGGAACTTTTCATTAGTTGCGTCTCTCCTACTACTGAGAGGACATGTCCTGGGCGTGGAGTGCAGCTGGTGAGAGTCTTCCTTGGCCCACTTAACATAGAGTGCACGCGTGCCGCTTCGCCTCAGCCGCTTTGTATGAAAGTGGATTCTGACACCCAGAGCGCTCCCTTACAATGTCAACATATTCTACTTCAGACGTGACGAATGTTATCTGTGCAATGTTTGAGGTTGGCTGGAACTGGGTGGGGGTTCGCTTTGTTTACAAGAAATGAACACTTCGACTAATTTTCCCGTATTTCTGGAGCAGTCTTGTTTCTGTAACGTGGAGTGTTAGCCAGCGGGCAAGGGCTTGACCACAGAAGCCGAAAGATCTTTGTTGTTAAGATCCGTTACCAGGAAACGACTCCGAAAGCAGACTGAGAAAACTTAGCGTGTGCTATAGTGATTTGTAGAATGTGTAGATCAGCAATAGCGCTGTAAGTTCATGTAGTTCCGAGTCGTTTGTATACGTGGTCAGTAAATCCTTTTAGCAATTAACTCCCGTCTGTGGTCACACACACACACACACCCCTAAATCGTGATAGTATAGACCCATAGATGCAAATGAGAGGTAGTTTCACTATCATTGAGAGTCGAGGACTTGTGCTGGGAACGCCATTGCTGAACGCTGGATGTTAGGAAACGTACGGAGAGCGTACCTTGCCTCTGATTAGCTTATCTCTTCAAGGGGTGTGAGTTGCGCGTCACTAGTTTCTCCACAAATTTGGTCTTAAATGCGTTTTGCCCAGAGAAGCAATATTGAGCTTCGCTCGGCATTCGTGCAGGAACGCGTTTAGGTCTTCATGTCCTTTATTAGCCTAAGAATAAATCTGTCAACAGAAGCTGGTAGCCCCATTTGTAGACACGTCTGTAACCCCGCTGAGTATATGCAGGTCTTTTTGTCCGTCCGTACATATGCATGAAACCTCTCGTGAACCGCCGACAGATTTTCATGGAATTTAATATTTGAGCATTTTACGAAAAAATTTCCAGGTATTTCAGTTATGATTTAGATCACGCTATTGTAGTGACGCCCTGCATGTGTTTCCGGTCGTGTTTCCGTAAATATTTACTGGAGAGAAAGACGTTTCGAACAGAAGTCGCAGACAAAGTGAAAGGCACATTTAATTTCCAGTACACTTTGTGCTCTGTCGTGCTGTTTTAGTACTTTAGAGAAGATGAAACACTTGAAGTTACTAGAACGTTTTCGAATTATCAGGTACTCGTACTGCATTCCGCTGTGGCGTCCGAACAGTACCGGCGTGAAGGAGAAGTCGTTATTGGCTCTGTGCTGCGTTTAAACGGGACTTGTTTCATTCTTTCAGTGAAATGTGGTATTAAAATATCAATTTTAATTATGCATAAGATAATCTGTATATATTTCATTTTCATGTCGACTGTTCGCCTCTAATAACAGAAAACAACGAAACATTAATATTGATAGCTTATTCATTCGGTCAGCCTGTATAGTTTCGACGTCTCGTTAATTCGATTATCGTCGTCTAACAGTGAATAGTTGGAAAAGAATTTAACGTTTGTTTATTGTATTGCAAGTGTCCATTTTGTACTTGAATAAGCTTTTTCCATTTATGCGAGGGAGAGTCAGTAAATAGGCCACAGACGGAAGTAAAACAAGTGTAATGGACGTAATAGGTTTTCTATGTGTATCAATAGGTAGTAGCACAGTCCAGCTTCATTACAGTTCAGGTAGCAGATGCACATGCACATATTCAGAGGCTGGTTTCTGTAGTCAAAATGGAGACCGTGCTTGAACACGGTGTTCTGCTATGCTTTTGTTGTGGGAAAGAGGACCCACTCCAAGGGATATTCATAAAGAAATGTTTCCTATTTACGGTGGGGAATGTTTTATCGCGTAAATCGGTTCACAACTGGGTCGAGACATTATCTCAAGGACGTTCGAAAGTCGCAGAAGATGCCCGACCAGGTACGGAAATGGCTGAGATAGATGTGCTGCGGGTTCCGACACACTGATAAAGTGATAAGACAAGTGTATCCACAAGTGTGGATATGTCGAGAAATAAATTTTTTTTCCAGGTTCGATTATCACATGTTTTACGTTCTATATCAGTTTGAGACTTATTTGCTGTTTTTTCCTCGTACTTCCATCTGCCAACCGCATCTTGTGCACTTTCACAACCTTGCAAGCTTTTGTTATGAAGGCGCAAACAGTTAAACCAAGGTGCCCGACTTCAGTGCCGATGCGTTCCGCAGAGTGGGGCAGGCAGTTCAGCGTGGGGTTGTCACAGTAAGCATCGGCACAGGAGAGACAGCGTCACTGCTGTTTGAATGGGGCGTGTGTGGGTTCGCAGGTCGTTGAATGTTTTTTGCGGAATATATGCGGGCTTTTGTGTTCCTCCCTGCAGCGAGCGCGCATTCCGTTTCAGCCTCTGCCGTGCGCGGCCGCGCCATGTTCCTGTAACCACCTTCAACCGGAAAGGCTAGAAACAGAAATGCGTTTCTTTGCCATAAGAAGCCGACATCTTACTGTATTTACGAGTAACAAATTATTGTTTTCTTCTGCCTCTAGTTCACTTGAAGGAGCCGGAATAGCTGTTGGTATAGCGACTGCGTACGGGCTGGACGACCAAGGGTTCGGTGTTCGAGTCCCAGTAAGGTCAAGAATTTTCTCCATGTCGTCCAGACCTTCTCTGGGGCCCACCTGGACTCTTATCCAATGGGTATCAGGGCCCTTTCCCAGGGAATAAAGCCTCAGGGGCGTGAAGCTGACCACTGACCAACTAGACCCTAGGTCAAGAATATATCCACTTCCCCATACGTCTTCATACGGTAGTGCTTAATTAGTTAAGCACAGAGACAACTTTACCTTTTCTCTGTTTCATTTCATATAAAGTTAATCAGAAAACTTTGAAGTGAGATACTGTATAGGAGATCTTGTCAAAGATGGGAAGATAACATAAATGTGCATCTTGACGGTAATATGAGGTGAGGGTGTGGACTTGTTTTACGTGATTCGGGACAAAACCGATTTTCGGGCTCTTGGAAAGACGGTAGCAACACATCTTGGGGTTCCACTCAAGGCGACACACACTGCTCTGTAGAGCTGGAGGTGAGCACAACCACAAATCTATGGAAGCCCATGCACACATTCGTTACGTTTGTTCTGAGTCTCGCCCAGTTCAGCAAGCAGCCAGGTGAACAGCTACTTGATATTGAGCCCACTTTGAAGCACTCGAGGTGTCCATTTTGTGAGGAAAGATAATTTGGCCGCAGCACGGTAACGCTCTGCATTCATGCAGTAGCCTTTTGCCTCCTGACGAACCATTCAGCCATCACTGTTCATGAGTACTTGCTACAGAAACGACCAGAACGATTGTTTTGCAACGTGGTTTGCTCCTTGCGACACTGTTTCATCTAGTTTTCTGAAAACGACTAATTTAAACAAATTAGTATTGCTTGGAAAATCTGTTGACTTCCCAAGGGAGAAATCATGTCGGGTGAGTTCCACAGTTGTGCCCCACTCTTAAGGCTTGATGACATTGCACCATTCGAGGCGGGGCACCACCTGGCCGCGTTATGAGTCCCTGTAGCTGTATCTTCAGTGTGAGTGTTTCATCTTGCGAAATTTCTTCACATAGTTCTCTTAAATGTGGTGTTGCTGTTAACTTTAAAATTATTTCTCATGAAGTTTGAATCGTTGGGTACACAACTATGGGCAAAATTATGGTTTTTGTATATTTTAATTTTTTACGATTTTAAACTGGAAACGCGAAGACAGAAGGTTCTGGACTGAATGGTAGCAAATATTAGCCGAATTCAGTTTGCTCTTTAATGAATCGAATTTTGTTCATTGCTGTCGTTCCCAAATATTTGAACTATGCTTAATTTTCAAAGAATCTATTAGCTCTCTTTATGTTATGATTTTGCCCTGCTTTCTGGTGACGAGACAGCAACATATACTTAGTTTTCTCTGCGTTTACTTCTAGACCAACCTCCTTACTAACGTCAGTTAAATGTTCTTTGTTTTTCTTTGTTGTATGTGTGTTATCACCCAGTAGAGTTGCGTCATCAGCATAGACCAACAGCTGACATGTCCCATTCAAATTCTGTCCCAGCTGATTTTTGGTCCTTCCTAATCCATTTTTTTTTTATTTGTTTCATTCTGGTCCGTCACACTAACAATTATAAATACAAACCACTCCGTCCAGTGTGGCATGTAAGTTTTTACTACGTTAAAACTTATCTCCCTTACATGTTTCGGTCCTTACAGGCCATCATCAGAGGGAACATCATTACAAACTGGAAACTACCATCACAATAGGTGTTTTGATTTAAAATACATACACTTATATCCTATAATGCACAGTACGCATGAAGTCGAACGTTTCACAATCACAGCAGCTTCCTGGTGTTGTAAAGTTTTTAAAAAGTTTCTAGATGTTATTTAAAAAACCTTTATTGTCAATAGTTAAAATTTTTTAAACCACGTAGGTTCGTGTCCGTACTCCTATCGTCCTTCTTATATGGGGCAGATTTTGTGCCGCCTGTCTGTCTTGATGAAGATGTTCTTGATGTCGTCCAGGGTTTGTTCGTGGCTTGCTGTGTTGTTTCAAGATAGACAGGCGGCACAAAATCTGCCCCATACAAGAAGGACGATATGAGTACGGACACGAACCTACGTGGTTAAAAAAATTTTAACTATTGACAATAAAGGTTTTTTAAATAACATCTAGAAACTTTTAAAAACTTTACAACACCAGGAAGCTGCTGTGATTGTGAAACGTTCGACTTTATGCGTACTGTGCATTATAGGATATAAGTGTATGTATTTTAAATCAAAACACCTATTGTGATGGTAGTTTCCAGTTTGTAATGATGTTCCCTCTGAAGAAGGCCCGTAAGGACCGAAACATGTAAGGCAGATAAGTTTTAACATAGTAAAATCTTGCATGTCACACTGGACGGAGTGGTTTGTATTTATACTTCTTAATCAAAGTAGAAAATTGGTGGCGATAAAACATCTCCTTGTGTCGGATCATTTTGAATAGGAGACATGTTTAAGAAATGAGTTGTTAAAAAAAATTAAAAAAAAGTCATACCCACTGTAGCAGGAATTGGGCGCAAGCTCCGTTGGAATGTTAAATCGACAGTAATGATGGAATTGGACCTGTATGAAGAGTAATGTTTTGATCGGAGAAGTGGCTGTTCTGTATGTCTAGTGATATACTGTTATGTGATAGTGCTTCAGAATATATCTGTACACGCAGTAATTAAATCAGAACCGAATGACATGAACATATACATATTTCTGTTGGTGTCGGCTCTGCCCTGATAGGGAAACTGCAGTTCCACGAGACCACAACGTGGATCCGACAGAGGTGTGCGTAAATCTGAATCTATACACAGTTCAGCGCTCTGATCATTTGTTTTATGGTAGCCAGACTTTTCATCATCACAAGAGTAATTGGTTGTCCGTGAGCATGAAACGATAGTATAGTTAGTGGGTAGAACACACTGCGTGTTCAGATGATTCGAATAACGCGCAGTTACATGTGTTTAGTGCTGACTGAAAACGCGGAGAGTCTTGCACGTGCTGACTGTCTTGTGACGTTCTGCACTCAAGTTGCACTCATCACGATGTTCCGGTCTGAAGTTCTGGTTCCCATCGAGAGAGTCTTACCGCTTGCTGTACAGTAGAAGCGTCCTAGAAGATGAAGGAAAGACGTATTTCCTGTTCTTGTCAGTTTTCATGTCAGAAGCAAGTTTACAGCATTGCTTCCTGCAATATGCCCCCTTCAAGCAGCGGGACTTATATGTCTCAGACACATACAGCAGCTAACTGGCTGAAGAGCCCGCAGTGTGGCGTCCTGGCGTGGGCGAGTCGCCATGGCAACTTGTTTATGTGACATCATATGCAGATGGCGCGACGTCAATCAAGACAATGGAAACAAACGAAAGTGAGGGTACTTCTGTAACACTTCTGCGATTTGGCTTGCCGAATTACTGTGCTTAACCCAAGTAATAACAGATTCCATGGAGCTCAGCCATTTTTGAGAAGCCGCTAATTGTACAGCTAGTAAAAAATTTCCCAACATTTTATGGAACCTGAAGGTTCATTACTAAGTTCACAAGAGCTCTTCTGAATCAGATCGATCCAGTTCATAGCACCCCATCCTATTTCTCTAAGATCCATTTGAATATTATCCACCCACCTACGTCTTGGTCTTCCTAGTCCTCTCTTTCCTTCTGGCTTTCCCATCGATATCATATATGCCTTCCTTTTCGCCCCCTTCGTGCTACATGTCTTTCCTATCTCGTACGTTCTGATTTGAACATTATGCTTGGCGAAGAGTACAAGTTATGAGGCTCCTCATTATGCAGTTTTCTGCAACTTCCTATCACTTTTTCCCTCTTCAGTACAAATAAGAAAGTCTGAGCTTCTGCGATCACCATGCTGCATGTCTTTCTACCAACTGATCATTTCTCAAGAAATTTGGTGCGACCGTTAGATCATTGGCGCACCCCGAATATGTAACAGTGGAGTTACGCATAGCGTGACATCGGAGCGATGTGCATGTTTCTGAAAGAACAAATGGAAGCCATATCTAAAATTGTTTCTCGGTACACTGAGATATTCAGTAAATATGACACTGAAATAAAGACGACGGTGTTTGTGATGGAGGATTTGGCTTATTCAGGGCGATTTCCTGTGGCGGGTTTGAATCAGAGACATGGAGCGTTAGTTGCGCTTCTCAAGAGCAGAACGTGAAGATCAGTGAGGTGTGTGCGTTTGGAACTTCCCGTTCCCGATTGTTCTATGGGATGCGAGGCGCTGGCATTCAGGGCCCTCGGGCCGTGAGGGCGCTGTACTGAGAAGATTACAGCGTCTGCTAGCTCGAAGTATCTTTACATTTGTTGTGTGGAATGTATCTTTCGAGAAACTGTAATCTGCAAATGGGCTCGGTTCTGTGTAATTGTGACGCTCCGTATCTCGTTCAGGCTCGACTCGCATGTCTGAACTGAGTGAATAGCCTTCGGACAGAATGACGGTCTGCCGAGCGTGTTACATTTAATGAACAGTTGTGCAATGTTTCGCCGTAGAATGGGATTCGCTGCACAGCGAATAGCGACTGAGGACGTTCTCGGTTCTTAGTGACAACATGAGATTATGCAACCTCCCCTGTCTGACATACACATGATAGATGCAAATTAGGAAGCTAGCAATTGTGTGGGTTACAGACTAGGGTTCGGTTCCCGGCAGTCGTTTCAAATCAGGATTTTTGTCTTCTAGGATATAACGCCATGAACAGACGTTTCGGAGGAACATGTCACCTCCATCATCAGAGCCGAAGAATAAGCGATGCAAGAAACCAGCATGAAACAGGCAGTAAGCAAAGCAATCGGCTGGCCGAAATTTCGAAATATGTAGGAAGCAGGAAGGAACTGGAAGGCAGCAAGTCTTTTTCCTGTCTGGCTCTCGCACACAATCGAGAGAGCCGAGGGAAGACAAGAACATGAACCTGCAAAGGGCCGGCTGTTCTGGTCTTGGAGTATACAAGGTGTGGTGAACAGAGAAGCGATAAGTCTTGCGCTGGAGGATGATGGAGCAGAGGGTAGCGGAGAGAAGGTGGGAGAGCAGGGAGGAGGCGTGGGGCAGGGTTTGTGCCCTGATGAAGGCAGTGTACACGGATAACTTCAGTAGGGATGAACCGCTGCCCGTCCTATGGCCCGCTTTGAGAAGCATCGCGCTGGGCGTCTGGTGGGGAGAAGGCGCTCACCCTTGTGTGACTTGCATTGTCCCTGGAGCGGCTGGTAACCTATGATCTGAGCACACCAACCGAGTATGCTGTGAGTGAGACTCTTTCTGTTTCCTGCTTCCTACACTCCAACTCTCTTACCGATATAGGCTACAGTATGTTGGGGCCACGGCTGTTAAAGTGATTGCAAGTATTACTGTAGGATTTTTAATGCGATGTGAATCTTCAGTTCCTACCTGTTCTTGCTTAATTGCTGAAGTTTCTAAATTTCAGTGATGCCTGTGTCCCCTGATGTGACGATGTATGTTGCAAGCAATGCATGGCCGTGTGGATGCCCCTGCAAGTTGCGCAGCCGTATAATGCAGTTTCCAGGCGCACTGATGTGTTTGTGTTTCGCAAGCAGCGTTCCAGCTCCTGAACTTGACAGCAGCGTACGGCTCTTGACATGGTTGTGTTTGCTGTCACATCTCTCCCTATACTGATATAACGTAGCACTGTTTTGCATGAACTAAAAGTTATCCGAAATCATATTCCTCTGTTATTGTCTTCAGTTTATGCATTTCAAGCTCGTTTCGTGCGTTATTTAACGGTGCATTCAGTGTCAAGACTATATAGGGTTGGATGACAAAATGATAGATTAATTGGAGGACTATAAAAGTAATCGATCGTGGCCTATTTCTTCTTCCTGCCGAAATTCGAACCGAGTACCTTCCGAATATAAATCTAGAGTCAGTCTTGCCTGTAAACCAAGCGACCTCCGTAGTCTAGGGGTAACGTTCCCACCTCATGACTCAAGGTACGCGGGTTAAAACCCGGCGGAAGTCGTGGAATTTTTAAGGCCGGAAAAATTCAGGGAACAAGTCCTACGAGAGGGACTTTAAGCCGTGGGTCCCGTGTCGTAGATTTACGACACGTAAAAGATCCTCGTGTCTCTAGGAGATCTCTGAGCAAAATTAGGCAACAATTTCCCGCCCAAGTAGCTTCCAATGCCTCTGGTAGATGGGGGAAATATCAGGTACCGACGGCCGACCTCGTTGGCTGAACGGGGCGGATAGCACGCACCAATACCGGTAGGGTATGGCGACAGTAGAAATTATAGGGGGACGCACAATGGACCAATAACTGGTCTAAGTGCATGGGGAAACCTCTAATAATAATAATACATCTAAACCAGGTCGCGCCATAGCTCAAGCGGTTAGTCGCTGGCTTCTTACCGCGGCGGCCCGCGTTCGAGCTCGGGTCTTGTGACAAGTGGGATTTGTGGTGGACAAAGTCGCACTGGGGCAGGTTTTCTCCGAGTACTTAGGTTTCCCCTGCAAATCTTAATTCCACCAAATTCTCCATAGGCCAATCAGTGGCCGACGAGCCGAGCGGATCCATCTGGACTCCAACCCCCACTCAACCAACCCCTTCAGTGGGTAAGTTGTAGTTGGAGATACGTTGCGGGGGTGATTGTTATTAGTTAGCATGTTGGCGATTCTCGGTCCTTACGCTTTATAATTGAACAGAGATGCTTAAAGCTAAAGTTGCGTAAGTGCAAAGCTTATGATTTTCATGCATAGAGGGTGCACACCGCCGTAAATGTATGTTATATTAACAGTTCTTTATTGGGACCCGTCGTAACACAACAACGATGTTGACCAGTTTCGTTGTTGTGTTACGACGGATCCCAATAAAGAATTGTTAATATAACATACTTTTACGGCGGTGTGCACCCTTTATACGTAATAAAGGAAATAATTGTATATAATAACACAACAGGATGCACCAAATGAAAATTATGTTATATTAACTTCGTCCTTTGAGATTTTGTTTAAGTCTTATGTAACAGAGTGATATATAAACATTTTTAGAAAAATTTACTTTTACCTGTTTTTGTGTGGTATTTTTATTTACACCACTCTTGATGTAAAATAATTAGTGAAGTAATTAGTTGCTTGCTTCTGACAAGTGCTGCTCCCAGTGGCATTGCATCTCTGTAGGAATGCAGTTGAAGGATGAAATGTTAACTCGATTCCATTAAAAAATACTCACGCTTCTTCTGCTCTCAGGAGGTCAGTCAGTTTCATTTGCTTTGACGTTCTTTATGTGCTCATGTTTCGTTGATAAAGAGTCACTGAGACGTTGACTGTAACGTTCCATGTCTGTATTGGCCAATGACAGTCATGCAGCTCGAAGCATTCTTGCAGCGCATAGTTGGCGCCATGATTCTGCGTAATAACGCGATTCTTTACCGTTCACCCTGTCCGGTTCTTCACTGGGTGTAGGGTTATGGTTCGAGAACTCTATTGGCTTCATATGAGTACATAATTACATGTACCTGTCTTGGCCGGTGTTGTACGAATGCTATTATAACATGTAGTGCCGTTGCTGTACAACGACTGCTAAAAGGAACATGCGTTTCTTGGTAACAGTCAGCAAACACGTTCTCGCAGAAAGAATATCCAGTCTATCGCTAGGTATCTTCGATGGCAACAATAAAAGGATTGTTGGGGGGCAGTGTTTTCTGTTGGGTCCGCCCCTAGGTTATATAACGAGGATACCAGCCGACCGGTATTCAGTTGTCGGCGGTTCAGTTGAGTGACGAAGTGACTTGAAGTAGCTGGTTGCCGAGTGAGTTAGTTGCGAGTTATAGCAGTTCAGTTGAGTGAAGTGAAGAGAAGACTAGGAGGTTGATGTGAAATTGCCGCCAGCCTGCCACCCAATTGAGTTGTCAGTTGTACACGGGCGGCTGTGACAAGGGGACCTGATTGCGGAAAGCTGAAGAATCTTCCTCGCTAGAAGCCGTTGCCAGGAAACGCATAGTGGAGACTAATAAACTGAGGACACTAGTCTTTGTCAGTGTGCTGTAAAGTGTGGTCCCGAGCGGTGTATAGAAGTGGTCAGTAGATCCATTCACAAATTTCTACCCCGTCTCTATTCACACACCCCTAAACCTAGACATTATGAATGTAAATATTATTGCGGACACAGCGTGGAACGATGACGGAAATTTCCGAACTACGGATGGAACTGTTGCTTCCTGTACGATTGTAACAGTTCGGCCATACGGACGCAAGCTCGTAGTTCCGAATTTTCCAGGTTCCCCTATCTCAGGAAGGCAACACACCTCTACATGGACATATGTAAAGGAAGGTGCCCCAGAGGAACCATTACCATGGGCCTACAGCCTTAGGAGTCCACTCGGCATCTGCCCCCAGTAAATTAATTTCTCGTCAAGAATCACCACTGCCAGCAAGAGACGTAGTTCAGACTGTGACTGTTTGTCTTTCGTTTTCGCCATTTTTCTGCTATATTTCGATAGTGACGCTACGATAGAGTTGCTTTCTCTCACTGGCCACTCAGAATGCACTACGTTTGCGCTTAAGTAGTGATTACATAAACTGCTGTGGGCTGGAATGGGAACCTGAACACGAGATGTAACTTGCTACTGTGGCGAATCGAGACGTGCGAAGGAGGCATGTAAGCGTGCCGTTTTCGGTTTTCTGCACCTCTTTACGCAAGCAGAAGCCCCGAATTCTCCTGTTGTACGTATGCTAATGCCGGTTTTGAGGCTTAGCTACCCAGTCCGAGCCTTTGTTGTGGACCCCCCCCCGGCTGTGGGCCGCGGGACAGGGATCCGATATCACTGTCGGACTTTATTCATGCAACCTCTCTGGATGTCGTCAAGAAAACGCGATAATAGGACTCATATGAATTCGCTTGTATGAAGAAGGATTAAAACGTTTTCTCCGAGCCTTCTGTTAATTGCTGAGTTTACTTTGTTTCAGGCCTAACCTTGGGCGCACATCATTTGGAATTTGCTAATGATTTCACTAACACAGATTTTCTGAGCATTGATAATGACACATGATTTGTTGTTGCAGGTATGTTCCAGTTGCTGAATGCTTCCCACGAGGGGTGAGTTCTCCGTCACTTTGAATTGACGTTAAATTGATTACTGACTATTGAATGTAACTAGAAAGATTTTCTTGATTGATTTGAAATGTGTGCATAATTTCACTCAGTTGTCTGTGTCCCTGCCACTACTCTCGCAAATATCCCGTCCCTCCGATAAAGCTGGCAATACAGTCATGTGGGAAGGCTCTGCTGGAGTCAGTTTCTGGAATTCTTAAACACAGCAAAGCAGATTCGCCTCGGTTTTCCGCCTTCCCGACATGTAGGACATGCTCTTAGAAATTCTGTTGACAGTTCTTGGAGATGGACGGAACGTCGTGGAGCTTCTGGCGAGTACCTCAATCCATGGAGGAACTGCGCCTGTTGTCGGGAAATTGTTTCCATGGAGATGGGGAGACGAGCTTACCCCACAAAATACAATCTCCTGTTCTCTTGTTTGTTCGCAGTGATTTGTGAATGCTTCATCGAAGCATTCACAAGAGGAGAGGCTATCATCTGGGTTGTGACACCGTGTAGTTTAATAGAAGTTGATATCGCAGCATCTTCTATGTGCTGGTCCTCCAACGCATTTTCGTGTAACTGCGTCCTGATCATTACCGTCTTCACTGCGTGATCACCTGTAAGAGCTTAGGACGCTCGGTTCCTGTGACTGCGTCCTGATCATTACCGTCTTCACTGCGTGATCTCTCACCTGTAAGAGCTTAGGACACTCTGTTCGTGTGACTGCGTCCTGATCATTGCCGTCTTCACTGCGTGATCTCTCAGCTGTAAGAACTTAGGACGCTCGGTTCCTGTGACTGGGTTCTCTTGCTTAGCAGGACGGAAACACGACTGGCAGCAGCTGCTCATATCTGAAATATGATACTTTGTTCATGGTTTAGCAGTACTCGTTATTTCTTCACCTAATTTCACTCATTATTTTGGTTTCCATTTTGCGAGAGAGATGAAATCATATGCCGTGTCCGTAACAGTAGAGTACATGAAGATCTCGTATTATTCACGTTCCAATGCTAGAAAGTCCCTTAGTTAAAGGCAAATCTTTCCCTGTCCATAGGGTTGTGAGAAGTCGAAGCACCCACCTTTTCTAAACAGTCTGCTCACGCGCCTGCCGCCCTTTATCCCCAGGAGATTCCTGGTACTCATTTCTGTTAGACACTGAGTCGACCCCAGGGCCATAGTGCCATGGGGCCATATTACACAGTAATAAATTGTGTACGTTTTCTGAGCATCTTTCTTGTCGCACCATCACGACAGCTTCCACAGATGTAACTTCCCCTGGTAATACACCAAGAAGTTGCCTCTCCCCTCTGTTGGGATCAAGAGTGACCAGTCGGGGATCGTGTACCATAGCGACAGCGCTTTAATCTGCTTCATGGTAGCCGAGTGCCGGTGCGCGTGGCGCCGTGTATTGCAAGAACTGAATTCAGCTCAGCTTGTCGCCTACATCTACTCCACATATTCTTGCATGGCTCAGTTGTCTACTCTGAAGATGGAGGTGATATGTTTCTCCGAGCCATCAGGTTGATCTACAAGTTGTGTGGCGCCCCGCTCGCGAGAGTACGGGTGCTGTAGCAGACGCTCCTCGTCCTACGAGGGCCCCGCCTGTAATTAATTAAACTTCCGCGTTATTGTGGATATGGGGCCATTGGGGCGCTGCACGTCGCAGGTTTTGTGATGCTGGTGTTCAGTTTTTGTGAGCCTTGCACCTTTGGAATATGCAACTCAGCGTTATTCCAGTGTCAGAACAGTTGCTGGAATTACAGTCTTCACACGAATTGGCCAACAGCCATAAGGGGGGGGGGGCTGTCAGGTCCTGTTCTGGGAGACCGTATTGGCTGTTGCATGTACTGGAGTCATTACATGAAGCCCCTTAGTTCCCGGGATGTGTCCGGACTAATGTACACGTATTTGCTTCTCGCTATTTCGTAAGAGCAGTGACGTATTTGGGATTGCGACCGTGTTCCCAAAGTCAGGTTAGAGACGATGTCATGCTAGCATATTTCTTCTGAAACCGGCTATCAGAACATTTTTTTTGTTCGTCTTTAATTATTTTTCTTTACACTCACTCATGGAGCTATCCCGAGCCAGATATATCCAGTCCATACCATCCCAGCCTATCTCTCTATGATTCATTTTAATATTTTCCACCAACCTACGTCTTGGTCTTCCTAGTGGTCTCTTTCCTTCAAGTTTTTCTACCACCACTATCCTATATGAATTTCTCCTGGCCCCCGTTCGTACCAAATGTCCCGCCCGTCTCAACCTCCTTGATTTCATCATTCTGATTATACTTGGTGAAGAGTATAAGTTATGAAGTTCCTCATTATGCAGTTTTCTCTCTTCGGTACAAATATTCTCCTAAGCACCCTGTTTACAAACACCCATAGTCTATGTTCCTCAGAAACAAAGTTTCACACCCATACAGAACTACAGGCAAAATTATGCTTTTGTATACACCAATTTATACGTTTTCAGACAGCAGATGATAAGACAAAAATGTTCTGGACGGAATGTTAGCTAACATTATTCGAATTCAGTCTCCTCTTAATTTTTTCTTGAATCAGGTTTTGATTTGTTATCGTCGTTCCCAAATATCTGTACTGTGCCACATTTTCAAAATATCTGCTAGCTAACTTTTATGTCATTATTTTGCCCTCCATTCTAGTGACGAGTCAGCATCATATACTTAGTTTTCTCTGTGTTTGCTTCTGTTCGCTTAGGTCGTTTACCCAAAGAATCCGTCCAGATCCGAGGATTCTTGTGATCTGTCGTAACAAGGTTATTTTTTTTTCGGTGAGAAGTTGCTAATTAATTTTTTTAATTCGCTTAGTGGGAGGTGGAGTCCAACTGGGTCCACTCGGCACGGCGGCCACTGATTGACTTATTGTAGCCAACCCCTGGTGATTATGATGGTGGAGAATTTGGTGGAATGAAGATTGGCTGGGGAAACCTAAATACTTGGAGAAAACCCGCCCCAGCGCCACTTTGTCCACCATAAATCCCACATGACCAGACCCGGGATCGAACCCGGGCCGCCGCGGTGGGAAGCCATAGACTAACAGCTTGAGGTATGGCTCGCCCGAGAAGTTGCTAGCCCCACGCCGAACCCCCAGTCTGGGGGACCACCCTTTATCGGCTGTCTGCGACTGCTAATTCAATACATTCACGGCTATTCTCCATATCTGGAGGGCGTCTCCTCCATCTGCAACCTGAGGACGCGCCATGCCATGGTGACAAGGGACCCACCTACTCTTCAAACATCCATCTTAATTTTTCTGCAGCCTTATGCCCTTTCTTGTTCTCCCTTTTCCTCGCACACCTGAATCTGTTCTCATCCTGGCTTGCTTCTTTCCAAGTTTTGTAGTGGGTCGATTATTTTAATCTCCCTTAAGGATTCCTGCCGTGCTCAGTCCTGTCATTATGCCACTCTGCATCACAATAAGCCAAGTTGTGTAGTTGCTTATTTCGCGTTCGTTGTCTAGCAGCGGACCTGCATGGCACAGTGTCATTTGAAAACGTGACAGACTCTAGGTACATGGGAGCTACATTAAGAATAAAATGAGATCAATAGTTGAGTTGAGAGACCAGTGGTTTGCTGTCGGTGTTGAGACTAAATATATTTTGTTTCGCCAGCGTTTCAAATTTTGACCCATCTTTTATCATTCTCTTAGCGTAGTGGAAAACACAGGCCAAGTAACTGGCAAAAAGAATGTCAAGCGAACTAGTTCAGGATCGGTTCAGTGGCGAGCTTTCCTGTTAGCGGTGTTCAGCCGTCTGGTAGTTAGTTCGCTAATGATGGGAGCAGAGTCAGTTTCGTTACTCACGCGGTCGGCTTTCCTTATTTGCACGAAAGTCAAACCAACGTCACTGTGTTAACGCTGGAGTTGTGTTCCGTTTCATTTGAACCCTTAGTTTTGTCAGTGTTTCGGCCTCTGGTAGAGCTCATAAGATTGGAAAGGACATACTCCATAATGTAGCAGACAGAATTCCCACCGGCGTTTTCGCATTTTGTTAATCGTGCTTGCTGTCAGATTATACAATTTGTTCATCGGTTTGTGAAGTACAAGACAAATTCATTGCATTATTTTCATTAAGGTGGACTATATCATGGGTGGATATGCTTGATAATCGCCAATATTCAGCACAATTTAGTGAGTTTACCATCGAACTGAAACGAACTCTGTCCAGTGGTCAGTGACACAGTTTGACGGGTCCGAACTCCGACAGAACTGTGCAAGGACCTCCCATATAAAGTCCAACGGCCCCACGAGAGACGAGGTGAGAAACCAAGCCGATACCATTTGTTTAATTCTATTGAAATCTTCAAGCCGTAACAGAAAAAAAATTACTTCACGTAAACGTCCATTTCATTTGCTCTACAACTTCTGCTTCAGACAGTTTTCACTTAATATTTAGCAAATTGTATGCTTAATGTTACATACAGGTCGTTATGTGAAGTGTGATTTTTTTATTTGATTCTAACCAAAATTTGAATTACCCGACGACTTTTAATGTAAGTCTCCCTATCGAATTCGTTAAAAAAATATCCCACAATTTAGACGCTGAAACTAAGTTAGAGACAGACACATGGCCGCCACACTAAGCTCCACTCTTTTACTTTTTGTAACGCTACCGGTCGGGGCGTGAAGCTGACCACTCCCCTCCAACTAGTGCTGATGTCAAGGAAACGTTGATCTACATATCCACTCCTCCATATATCTTCATGGCACAGTGCTTAGTTAGTTAATCACAGAGACAACTTTACCTTTACCGGCAGGTCTGTTGGTGGCTTGCCTCCGCGTCAGCACTCATCGCGTCTCCATTGGAACTGACTAGTTCGTGCTGTTGTGTGGCATTTATTTCGCCGTTGTCTTCATAACTTATGTTCCTTCTACGACCTGTGGGGTCACACGACTGCTGTATTCCTTACCGACCGTTCATACTGACACTCGTAAAGCTACACGTGCCGCAGTATTACGTTACCCAAATGCTCTCCTGGCTAGAGAACAACATTAAGCAGCAAAGTAACTCCGTTAAGCCGGTGTAGGGCACACGCAGTTCGTGAGCTTTGAGCCCGTTCGTGCGTCACAGCCCGCCGAACTACTCGAGCCGAACACGATCGATCGATATGTACTCAAGCGCTAAACACGACTAGTGCGTCAGCGTCGTTCCTCTCGGATCGGCAGCCGATACATTGCTCACCTGTGCCCTGTTGCTGACAGACATCAGCTCATTTGACCAGTAATTCAGCCAGGTGTGTATGTGGCTGGCACTGCCGAACGGGCGAACTTACTGTTCGAATCACGTCGTACAAAGAACCCGCAATGTTGAAATAATATGGAGTATTATTTATTGTTTTTGTATTTTGGTGGCAATGAATCATTTGGTCAAGGCTTTAGAGTAGGTAAGAGCCTTAAGCGGTCTCTGGGAACAACCTGGAGCTCTGTGCACTGGTGAAAATGTTCCTGCTTGACGACTGGAATTGTCATGTTTCCCTGCTCAGAGAGCCGCAATGTAGGCTGCGTTTTTTCGTTTTCCAATCCTTGACGAAAGAAAATAACACGTTAAAGCAAACTGACAGTTATCTCATCGTTGGGCATCGTTGGGGGAAACTGCTGTTTTGCTGAAACTGACTTTTGACCTGTTCAGGCCTGGCCTGTGAGTCGCCTTATGGTTGCCATAATCTGCACATTGCGAACGAACGCCATTCATTCTGTGTCAAGAATTGCGAATCACCTCTGTTGATGAGTTAGCTTATATTTTTTTTAACCTTTTTCAAACTCTAATGCGCAGACTGTAGGCCTGGGGCAGTGGCTTGGAGTGCACAGGAACAAGCTGTTATCGCCTGATGCAAAGATAATGGTTAGAAAAATGTAGCGCCCTGATGGAACCTGGAATTCCGTTTAGCCGTACGTAGCTCTACGCTGCACGGTGTGAACTGGCGACTACAACATGCACAGCGAGTGTCCATCTCGTTCCATGTTTAAGTATTAATATATGTTTGTTTATGGTCCACTTAATGGCGCTGCCTTCAGTTCGGGCTACGAATAACGTCGAGCTGTAAGATGATAGTGACTAATGAATTTGAATTGACGTGGAGGGACTGAGGAAAGTCATGAAAACCTCAGGATGGTCACTGCCCCGGCAGAGATTCGATTCGGATAACCCAGGAATACTGTTCAAAGTCGTTACCTCTGGAGCCTTCGTGCTCGGTGAAATATTGGTACGAAGTAAGAGTGTTTTCCGAAGGTGGAATTTTCATTATACTGTCACATATACGTATAGGTATACGTGACTAAGACGCGGATTTGGGTTGGCAGTCGATTTATTGGATAACTACCAGTCGTAATTACAAAGAATTATAACATTCCAAATTATTACTGGAACAATAGCGCATGAAGTAATGTCTTCAACAGTTCAATTCTAATCTTCGTTTGTAGCCTCCGGAACTCTACTATTGAATTCTGTCTGTCAGTCCGTTATCTTCGCTGCTCTTGTAATTTTCTTCTGAACTGTGTAGAAGTCACAACTGCACTGCATTCCGCGCTTGTCTCTCAATTGCATTGAACTGCTGGTGTTATTCTGTGAACCTTGTTATGTAGCCTCCGCACGTAATACATAGAAAACACGTCCTCTATTTTTGACTAAACATTTTTACTGCTCGTTGCCTAGCAATAGACATCTGATATTGTTGTAACGCATCCAGGTAAAGGTTGTTTACAGGTCCTTTACCTGGCAGTGGAAAGCACTTTGCCTGTTGTTGGTCAACAATTTTTCTTCGCGGGAACGTGTTTACTTAGCTGTTCCCTAGCAACGGATATACATGTTATAATATTATGTAGCTAATGATGTGAGTGAAAACGGGAAGAAGTGCGGGGAGGGGGGTGGTGTGAGAACACGCACAATGCTGATGTTGGTTTACAATTTCGCTAATAGTTTGTTCCATCCGGAAGCTTTCGGGAATAATTTTGATTCTAAAAGTTGTTTGCTTTTGTTCGTAACGGTCTCCATTTCAGATGTCTGTCTAATCTTGAAAGGACTGCAGAGTGCAGTGTGCCGTGACTCTGGCAACAGTATCACTTAGCCACGAGGAGAAGACTGAAAGTGAAAATGAAGATGCCGCCTGGCAAGCAATGAAGCTTATGCATGATAAGCAGTAGTAACTACAATACGGGAGTGCAGCTGCGACAGAAGTCTTCATTGGTGGGCGTGAAGCGGTTACGAAACAAGTGGCCCTGGCATACATATGGCATTGTACCGGCATTTTCCTGGATGTTGCTGAGGCCCAGTCCGGTTCACTGTCAGAGCTGTCTGTCCTGCAAGTGTCCTATGCTTAAGAGACGGCGTGAATTGTAGGCTCACGACTAACAGTCGATCTGTAGCTGCCTGGCTTTCAGGGGGTATTCGGTATAAAGGCATTCCCGGCCGGACACCTTGTTTGTCCGTCGTGAGTGAAATTGCCGCGACTTCTTGCAGAGCCTGTGCTGAGCGCCGGGACTTTGCCCAGAGGCACCGCCTAACTTCTTCAGTTAATTCGGCATCACAAACAAACGCTAAAGCTGTAGCTAATAAAATATCGAGGAGATATAAATTTTTCCACAGATATATATTTAATAATGAGAAATTAAGTAATGTACCATCAGAAGGAACAAGTCACGTTTATGCCTGTGTGTAAATAAGGGGGCCAGCTGACATTCAACAGTTGCTTGACTCTTTGCATGGGATCGTAAGAGGACAATTTGAAAACATTGTAAAATGATGCCTGAAAACCGGAATAGTAGAGCCAGAGTAGACCTTCATTGCTAGGCAACGAGTCCGTAAACAGGTTCCCGCGGAAATGAACACGCACGCAACAATAGAAAAACTACCGTTTCTAAGCATCGGTGAGGTAAAGGAAAGCAGGTTGTGAACGAATAAAGCAAAGAATATAGAAGGCACATGACCTTTCTGGATTTTGACGAAGCTTATGACGGTGTTCCCAGACAGCGAGATGAATGGGAACAGGTGAGAAGTGGATTAACCATTTAAAGCAGAGTACTTATCGTATTATCGCCCGCTTTGATTAAAGGACACTGCCTCGGGTCCACATAGTGTATTTATGGGTTTCGTATGAATCTCACAAAGGAAGAAAATAGCAGTTATCTCGCTAAACAGTATTGATCGGCTGGTCTTTGCAAAGGAAACCCAGTGTGTTTACTGCCAGGTAGGAACTGAATTTTATATACAGAATGTCCCACGAGGAAAGGTCAGTATTCTGGGAGTTCATAGTATCGGTCGTTCTAAGCAAAAGTGTATATGTACTTGTGTCCTATTCCGAGGGGTTTCCGAGACAAGAGCTATTTCACTGTACAGACGAGCAACACGCCATGTCCTCACACGAGTTGAAAGTGCATTGATATTGACGGGGGAATTTTCGAAAATACTACGTAAACTGTACCAACTTTGTCACTTTAACAATAAATACCGGTATTAGAAAAGGTATGTAATATATATTTCTTACCAACAAATTTGGAACTGTATAATGAGACAGCGCTGTCTCGGAAACCATTCGGAATAGGGCACATGTACATGTATACTTTTTTGTTTATAATGACCGATACTATGACCTCCCAGAATATTGACCGTACTTCCTGGGACGCCCTGTATTCAGACGAACGTAGTTTGTCGAGAGTTTAATATAGTGACGCAAATGTGTATCGTACAAAAGCTCGATTGAGAATTAGAGGCAAATTAAAAAGAGAAACGACGATGACAGCGAGCAGAATGGGGTGCAGCAAGTGACCTGGGTGGGAGTCCAATCGGAATGGTGCGAGGCCTTCAGTCCTCACTATTTGCGGGTGGTCTCGCCAGTTTAAAAAGTGAATAGAGGAGTGTAAGTGATTGGGGCTTAGCGTTAACCTGCATATGACAGGTTCAGGTGTAACTAATGTTGGAATATGCGACAGAAACGTTCGAAACGGGATCTCTGTGGGGAAGTGTGCAACAGAAGCTTTACATGTGATCTTATGGAATAAAAGTTGGACGGTGCAGTTGGAACTGTTTGTTGTTTGGAGGTGAGATTTTGCCATCGACTGAAGAACTGAGGAGTGAAGTAAGGGCCGTTGAGTTCAGAAGGGCTAGATGTAGTGGAAAGAAATGGATGTTGCTTCATAATTGACGGCAAACAGAAAACTGAGCTCTGGGATGGTGTGGCCATAGTGAGCCAGTGGACGAGGGCAGTTTGCAGAGAAACGCGTTCCACCTCCAAGAACAAGAGAAAGAGGGAAATCCCCATAAAACTGGAAGATGGACTCTAGGTGACGCAGATTGCGGTTCAGACAGCAGGCGAAAAACTCGTGAAGGCGTAAGTGAAGACAGTGATTTATTAAGAAATATGTGTTCTTTTATTTTCATATAACGTGTCATTTGTGTGAACTGTGACCGCTCGCAGTTCACACAAATGACACGTTAGCTGTGTGAACTGTGACCGCTCACTCATCGGTACTTCCTGCTGTGAACTGTGCTTCCCGAAGCGACGCACGTGAGGCGTGACAGCAGAACGAGGATCCTGTAACCCTTTGCTTGTTAGCTTCTACTCGAGTCAGTTGATGTGGGGGATATCCATTGTCATAAAGTGAGCAGTACGTGTTGTGTTTTGTAGCCTTTTTATTGCGATGACACAGAACAAATATCTCTCCAGAGACGCGGAGTCAAGTGCGAGGCGCCTACATTGCCCGTGATGGAAACGGGCGATATGTTTCCCTGATCAGTCGAGCCTGCTGTTCAAAAACTAACAAAACTGAAATTGTCCTTCTTGTTTGGTTTTCGCATGAAACTTTGAGGGTGTCTGACGGCAGGTCACCTCAGAGTACTAGGAGGATGCAGAAGACATCGTACTGGCAAACGTCATAACTTGTAGCTTTCTTCACAGATTTATGAGGATTATCACATGGGAGAAGATCAGATGGTCATAGAAGGTATGAGAAATGCACACAGATTTCAGTCGCTGAACCTCAAGGGAAGAGTCCACTTGGTAGACCTGGATGTAGCAGAATAATAAAGTAGATATTACAGATTACGGTGGAAGAGTTGTGGATTGGATTCATCTGACTCAGAATAAGGATACAGTGGTTGGATCTCGTAAACACGCTAATGATTTTCGAGTTACACAGAAACCGGCCAGTTTTCTGAACAACTGAGCGGCTGTCAGCTTCTCAATAAGACTGTTCCGTGAAGTTAGCTGTGTGTATGTGGACAGATCACCAGGCAGATTCGGAAAGTTGTACCGTGTTAGACGGCCTTCGTGTATTAAACGTTCACGTTGAGCCGAAAACACATAAAGCGACGTAGTGCAGTCCAGTGCAGTCACTTGGCTCTGGTGTCCAGTCGCTTAATTCTCGGAAGTAATCCGCCCCACAAAGGTATCTTAAATAGTATTTGAGGTTTCAAACGGCGGTTATTTACTGCGTTATAAGATGGTGTAGTTCTGCCTTGAAGATACTGGCAGCAGGTTCTTCCAAAACGCTGGTAAATGCCTGTGGAAGTAGACTGTGCCATAACCAAACGACGACGATCTTTGTTCTGAGCGCAGGAACCCCCAGTTCACAGCATTCGCTGTTATGTGCGGGTAGCGTTGCCCACAGGGGTTATCAAATTGAAACTGTTCCTTTAACAGCCTTGTAATTCTCAGCGTGGTGTGTTTCTGTTTGAACATTAATAAGGCCCTTGCCCTGCCTCTGACACTGCCGTGTAGGCAGGAGCCTCCGCATTACTGGGGCCGGGCACACCACATCCGTTCCGATCCAGTGCCCTAGATACGCCCTCTCTCTCGCAATAAAGTAGAGTTCCTGAAGCCAGGTTTGTCACCCCTTGGCCCATTGCTCGTAAATGTTGGGATGGAACGGTAACAGTCAACCGTAACCTGAAATCGGCAGCAAGTGGCGAGGGATGAGCTGAATTGCGATTACCTCTTATGATGGGCGCGGATCGACTCTTTGGACATGGCCCTTCAGACTCATTTCTTGTGTTAAAACAGGCCACGACCACAGTTCGGCGGTGTATAACATCAGCATGGCAGACGTCCCAATCGGTGCTCGACACCAACCGCTATAAGCAGAACAAAGAACTCGGTTCTTGCTGAGCGGGTTTAATTCCGTAACTGCACTTGCTCACGAGTCTCATTGCAGTCACAAAACAGTAACGGAGAGAATGGTGAATATTGCGGCCGGGTTGAGCTCGCTCACGTTTGTGAAATCGGTAATAACTTTTGGATTCCTTAAGAGACGAGGAATTTCTTGACCAGATGAATGTATATAACCTCTCATGGCATGGATGCTTGTGTGTGCGTTTATTCTGTGTTTGTGTTGTCCTGTATGTAGGTAGCGGCCTTGCGACGGGCTGATTCCCATCCAAGGAGTCCTACCGACTGTGTAAAAAGATCAAGAAAGTGAAGAAGAGGCCATGGCCCAACATAGGGCTGTAGAACCATTGCTGAATGAATGAATGAATGAATGAATGAATGAATGAATGAGTGAGTGAGCGACTACAGGCTTTTCAAGAAGAATTCTTTTCTGTGGAATTACGTATTTACATGGGTAAACAAACCAAAATCACGCCATCTTAACGTAAATTTTGGTAGTGGCATTGTATTCTCCGTATTTGGTTGTGACTCTGTCGCCCCAATCTCGTTCTTCTTGAATCGGGTGAAGATGAGGCCGGATACTCCTCTTGAATTGATGGGCGACAGACTGACGCAATGGCATAACGGCTAGCGGCGTCCCTCTCTGCAGTAGATCACAGGTTGACATGTACAGATATGGCGACGGTACAAAACTTCGAGCTTATGCCATATAATTTTTATGTCATCGGGATCTCTACTGATGGAAATTATGAGCAGAAATGGATCACTGAATTCATGATCATTGATATTGGCCTGCAGTGCGTGCTAATGGTGAAATTTAAACATTTAAAGGAGCGTATGCTTTTTTGCAGCCCCCCTTATGTTTTAGTTCGCATTGTGGTTTTTCGCAATGTCCTTCTCATGCCGCGCTCATGCTGTGTGTCCTGTCTAATTGGCTGTGGAAGCAGGGATATCCTTCGCATTGCAGGAATATACAGTATGCATGCTATTTGTGCTGCAATAGGCGAAGACAGCACGTCGTTAGATGGGTCAAGACGATGGTCAGTGTGCTGGATGGCATTTACCTCCGACAGGAGAGTCTCCCGGAGTCGGTGTTTATAGTACTTATTGTTGTGTATATTTTGGGGGCATGCGGTACAGTAATTGGTTGAGGCACTATGATACAAGACGGAATAGCACGGAGTCAATTTCCGATGAGGTCATTGGATTTTTCAATTGACCTAATCCTTCCAGGCTCACTATGGCCCTGGGGCCCACTCAGCCTCTAACAGAAATGAGTAACAGGAATCTTCAGGGGGGGGTAAAGGGCGGCCGGCACGTAAGGCCGACAACTTCACCGCCATCTGTGAACCGATTATCTAGAAGATGTGGGAGGCTCGACGTCTCACAACCCTGTGGACCTCCACGGCCTGTTACAGGGAGAGCAGACAGCTGTGTATATTGTAGTTTTGAAGTGATGGAAGTTTCTAAGAGTGTCAGTATTGCCTGTAAGTTGCATAATACTTTGTCGTGTGCATTCTAAATGGGAAATAAGAGCCCCACTGGAAGTCTGTATAATTATGAGACAATTAACATCAGTTATTTACAGGCCATCGACTGATTTGTAATAGGGTTCTACTTATTGTTGCTGCTCACGTCATCTGAGATTCCATTGTTTCTGATTATCATATTATATTATTTTAGCGGAAACAAGCAGGCGTGTAAGTGGCCCGAATTGGCAGAGACTTCTACACTTTACAGAAATCTTCCATCTAACGTGCGACGCGGACAGAAGCCTTCCGGGTTTTCCTTCTCGCGCAAGAAAGAAGACACTAGTAAACGATCGTTATATTGGTGTCGTGTTAGATCCTTCGGACTACAGAAGACAGCCATGAGAGCCGTACAAGGCGTGCTTTATTATCGCGTGTCCTTTCAGACCTCTTCGCAGCAGATGATTACATCCGGGCATATGCCCCAGGGACATACCCCCATGTGGGGGTGGCGGGCGCTCAGCCAGCGTTTCGTCGCGAATTCCTTCGTCATCACGGAGAGAAAACTGGGTTGCTTGTGGCTGGGAATTTAGCTTCGATATCCACATGTTAACGCGTTGTGTGGTATTTGCTCCGTGTGAGAACTGTTAAATCACAGAAACAGCTGTTGCTATGTAGTACACACACACAACAATAGAACAACGGTATTATGCAACCGTTTCTAGGCAACGGCTCGGTAAACACCTACCACCATACAACAGTACTGGAGCATTGTTTTCTTTGTGTCCGTGCAGCTTGTACATGCGCAATGACGTCACGACAGTAGTATTTAGCAAGCACGTGACGTTTTTTATGTGGTCCGTGCAGACGACAAGCAGAAGTCATACAAAATCATGATAATGAACATGTTCGCGGTATAGGACAAGGTGAAGCCAGACACAGAAAATATAAGAGGCTTAAACTTGGCGGTGATCAAGCTTATGACCGTTCAGATGACCAAGTTTTCATTTTAGCATAAGATATGTAAGTTAGGTATGATCTGCTCTGTAAAGCCTGTACTGACAGAGGACTTCTGTGTAAAGCAAAAGGAAAAGTTTTCGATAACATATTGTATGTGCGAAATATAAACTTTACGGAAGGTCGAACGTATTCATAAGAGACAGACACATCTTCTCGTCAGAGAGGATGTTACATAAGGGCTATTACCGCAAGAGTTCAGTTGAAAGAAATCTCTGGTCGTGGGCCTCAAGGGGCCTGATGCCAAGACGAACTGACTGGGGGTAAACCGCCAATCGTAAAATGACTCTGACTCTGAGAAGTTTAATTAAGAAGTTTATTTTAATTCCGAGGTTGCAGGGTGATTGCACAAGAAATGGCAAGAGGACATCATAGTGATTTGAAATGCTAGTTTCTGTGCTATAAATCCTTTGCCAGGATACGGATATCATGTCTTAGTGATTCGTGAAGCGAGTAAATCAGCGGTAGCGCTGTATTGTCTGTACGTAAGAGTGATTGTAAAGGAAGGTGCAGTCATCCAGTCTAGATCCCGTTATTTCGTTACTCGTCCCCCGTACACGTGACAGTATGAAGAACAGTACGCAACGAAGAACTTTCCCCCAGATCGTCCAGTTTGCTGGTCATCATTCTTTGAAATTCTATCAATCTCGAAGAGTCTTACAGTAGCCCGCTCATTTCTCTTCTACGAGTCTTTGGGGAGACTTATACTCTGAAGACAGGGGCATTACCATCTACCAGATTGCACGGCGTCACATCCCTGAAGACAGTATTCAAATTGAGCCTCATATAGGGAAGTGGAATTGCACCGCTGCTAACTAAATATATGGAGCTGAGCCCATCTTGAGAAGCCCCAAGTTGTGCAGGTACTCAAGAACGTCCCAGCATTTTATGTAATCCGAAAGTTAAGAGCCTTCCACTAATCCACATCCTGAGCCAGATCAATCCAATCCATACCACCTCATATTATCTCTGTTACATCAATTTTAATATTATCCACCAACATACGTCTTGATCTTACTAATGGTCTCTTTCCTTCTGGCTTTCCCACCAATATCCTTTATGGATTTCTCTTTGTTCCATTCGTGCTACATGCCCTGCCCTTCTCATCCTCCTTGACTTGAGTATTCTATTTACACTTGGCGAAGAATACAAGTAATGGAGCTCCTCATGATGTAGTTTTCTCCAACCTTCTGTCACTTCATCTCTCTTCGGTCTAAATATTCTCAACACCCTGGTCTCAAACACCCTCAGCCTGTGGTCCTCCCTTAATGTCAGAGACCAAGTTTCACACCCATACAGGACAGCGGGCAGAATTATAGTTTTGTATATTCTAATTTTTGTGTTTTTAGACAACAGACGAGAAGACAAAAGGTTCTGGACTGAATGGTAGCAAGTATTACCCGCGTTCAGTCTCCTCTTAATTTCCTCCTGAATCGGATTTTGATTTGTTACTGTCGTTCCCAAATATCTGAACTGTGCCACATTTTCGAAGGATCTCTTAGCTGTCTTCATATCATGTTGGACCGATACAGACCAAAGATATAGTCACAGAGACGTTCAGCACAAACGTGCAGTACTTACTTTCTCCGAAGCACATGGAACAGACTGGGAGATGATGAATGCGGATTTATCATTATTATTCGTTCATTTTGTGCCTTGTTCGGTTAGTGTATGGCACACTACTGCCAGATATTCATTTCGTTTGACTTCTGACTGAGTCTTCCGTGGTTCTTTTAGTGACAGAAACTGTAACTGGACTGAAGTGATGATAATTTCATTGTATGGTTTCTCATGGAACTCTTTAGATGAGATCTTGGCTCGGGCTGTTTGCTGTGCTGGCGCCTGGGACCGCTGGCTTACCGCCGCAATCAATCCCTAACTTCACGCTGTCTGGCTCCCGGGAGGAACAAACCAGTTGGGGCCACCTGCTAGTTGAGAGGCATAGCATAACGCCCTTGGTGATTTCTGCTGTTTTTTGGAAAGCTATAGATGTAATTGTTGTTTACAGTTATGTTTTTGGTCATTATCTATCCTCCTGTTTTTATTTAAAACACACAACGTTTCGGAGACTGGATTCTGTCTCTATCTTCAGGTGGAACCAACTGAGTTGGGCCCACTCGATAGAGGTAGTCCGTATCTCCGGACGCCTGCACCCAACACAAGATAGGGTACACAAGCCAAGCACAGCACAAACCATACTCGAGAGCTAAGACAAAACATTAGAACAACAAAAACTCTACACGTATCAGGCCTAGCACCAGAGTACTATCGGAATAGAAGTTGTCACTAGATAGATAAATTATACGGTACCGACATAAAGACACAAATTTATGTCCGTCTTCAGGTGAAACCTACTCATTTGGGCCCAATAGACAGAACTAGTCCTTATCTCCGAACACCTGCACCAACACAAGATAGTGTATAGAAACCAAGCACCACACAAGCCATCGGTGAGATCTAAGAGAATATTAAACTAGTTAAAACACTCCACACACACACACACACACACACATGAGCCATGAAATAGTGCATACAAGTAATTACTGCGCTATCACTAATATGCATACTTTACAAACACCACAGCACCCGCTAAGCCTTTTTTCAGCCTTATGTATCTTCATCAGTCTTTCCGTGGCAACGGCTTTTAACAGTGGAGATTCTTCAGCTTCACGAGCTCAGGTTCTGTCTTCACAGTCTCCCGTACAGAACTCACGCTCAACTGACATATAACAACTGTCAGGCTGGCGGCCATTTCACACCAACCTCCTAATTTTCGTTAGTCGCTTCCTGATAACGTAACCTCCCACTTCCCTCCGCTTACGTCCTTACTTTCTGGCATATATCCCACAACTGAACTAAGCTCTAAGCTTCGTCCCACTTATAACCCCTTGGCACGGACCAACACGAAACATCGTTTCCATCTGTTTCTCCATTGCCGTTTTCTCACCTGTTACTTGTTAAGAATCTCCTGCCTAGCAACGGTTGTTGCCTTATTTCTTTCGCAATCACTGCCTAGAAACGGGTCTGTACGCCACAGTGTGTTGCAGCCAAATTATGTACCACGTGATGAGGGCCGCTTGTGGTCGAAATATTTAGTGAACGGTAAGAAAACTAATCGGAACAGAGCAGTAAATTCCTGCCTCTCTTCGACAGCGCAGTTGTTCTTGTTTACGGGCCTCGTCGGGACCTATGGCTATTTATTTTTTTTCGTTCAGAGACCGTTTATATGTTTGGAAATGGGGCCTCGTCTTCCGCAAGAGGAGGGTTGGGCCTTCTGAGTAGGCGCCACGTCTGTTGCACCAGAACTCAGTACGAGTGTGCCCGCACTCATACGGCGTCCAGGTAAAGGACGCGTACTAATCAATCTCCTGTTTCCTCTCACTACATAACTGATTATTTTATACGACACGGACTACATAGAAAACGCCGTGCCCAACAATTCTATTGCTGCATGTGTATTTGTTGCGGTGGGTTGTTCTTTACCCAGTCGTTGCCTAGCAAAGTTAGGGAGAGACACAGACAACAATGTAATCATGTGTGTCTTATTTTATTTTTCAGAATCAGGAAAGTGGCTGAAATAGCTTTCGGTATAGGTTTGTGTGACGATTATGGTATGACTCACGGCAGACCACAAACGGTATGCGGTCCAGAAGCGCGTGGCCACAGAAATGATAGGAGAGTTTCAGACTGCGAGAAGGAGATCGACATGACACAGGTACCTGCTGTGTCAAATCTCAGCAGTGAATGTGAAATGTAACGCAAAGTACGTGGTTTGGTAGATAGCTAGCAACAGGTCCCACGAACCCGCTGGTTCCATCTTCGGGAAAGAAGAGAACCCGACAGCAGGTTCCTCTGAAACCTTAATACCCGTCTCCAAACTACACGGCGTCATGTCTCATTATACCGTAGCAGGTCGGGGCAGTTTCTGCGCCATGGTGGGTGTCTCGTAGGCTGAGCCGGGTGCGTTACACATACATAGGCGACTGCGACTACGAGATGGAAAGTGTGTTTCTGCAAGATGAGAACACTGTGTTCTGGCGTGAACGATGTATTTGTGTTTCCGTCTTCTAAGCGTATCGTGGGGGGGGGGCAATATGCTACAAGCCGGAAGGTCGCAGGTTCGAGTTTCGATGAGGTGGATTTTTTTCTATTTACCTAAACCTTCCAGCCGTACTGTGGCCGTCGGGTGGACTCAGCTTCCAGAAATGAGTACCAGGAATATTCCTGGGGTGGGGGATAAATGGCGGCCGGCGCGTAAGGCTAACAACCTTACCGTCATCTGTCAGCCGGTTGTCTAGGGAAAATGTGGGAGCCTGAATGCGTGACAACAGTATGGGCATTCACGGCCTGTTACAGGGATAGCTTTAGCTTTTACTTAAGCATGTCGTTACTGAGCTTGTTCTGTTGTTGTTGTTATTGTTATTGTAGAGGGTGGGTTTCCCCATGCACTTGTGCCTAATATTCTACCAGTCTCTATACCCTACCCGTACTGGTGCGTGCTACGACACGGGACCCACGGCTTAAAGTCCCTCCCGGAGGACTTGTTCCCTGAATTTTTCCGCCCTTAAAAATTCCACAACCTCCGCCGGGTTTGAACCCGCGTAGCTCGAGTCACGAGGTGGGAACGTTACCCCTAGACTACGGAGGCCGCTGAGCTTGTTCTCTTGCTACAGACAATATCACAGCAGCATTATCATAAATTTCTTCGTCTGGCTTGTCTAAGTCGCAGTGCGGAACAGCACAGGCGTTTACAGACGTTCTTGAATCCATACTTGTGTGATTTTCTTTTCCCTTAATATCGCATCGGTATCCTAGTACCAAATAGGGCAGAACCCTGACGCAGATCATCCTCATCGTCTTATCTTGTTTTTTGAGAAGACGGCGGTCTGTCTGTGTGTGTTTACGTGCGGACGTCACTGGCAGGTGCTCCATAGCTGTGACGTCAAGCCCGGCCAGCGGGCGGAGGTAGCATTTTGCTATCGATTTGGCCTGCCCCTGCACGTGCTACGGGTCGGCCCCATATTCCCATCTGCCTTCACGAGCGTCTCTGTAACGTGACTTGGGCGCTTCCTCCTCTGGGCAGTGGCTGCTGTGGGCCGCTCCACGCTAGTAACTTTGCGTCCGTTCTGCACCAGGTTAAATTGACTAATGCCTGTCTGAGTCTAAGTTACTGCGGTGTCAATGTTCTTCATTTCACAGGACGGAACATCAACCTGTATCCCCCGTACACACTTCACCCCAGACAGCCAGATTTCAGTGCTTCACAAGGACAGGCACAGTCACATTTCGTCAAATTGAGCCTACTCGCCTTTCTCTGTTGCGATCTTCGTGTCTGTAGGTGTGCCTCTTTTCAACTTATGAACCAGTCTGCCGTCCTTCTTCTTCTTCTTCTTCTTCTTCTTCTTCTTCTTCTTCTTTTTTTTTGCGAAACTTACTATGCTACCGGAGGAAATTCCAGTCCTTTATTTTTAATTACATACTCCCAGTAGTAACGAAATGGCGGATATGCGAACTTATCAGGTCGTAGTGACATTTATGCTCCCTTATTTAAGAGTCCTACAAGAATGTTAAGCCGATCACAGTGGCAGCGCGTTTGAAGGTATGGACTGTCTTCGCCCGCTCAAACACTGGGATTATGGGCTCGATTCCCACTTAAGGCATATATGTCCGTGTTTGTGCTGTCCTGTGTATAGGTAGCGGCCTTGCGACTGGCTGATCCCCCCTCCAAGGACTTCTACCGACTGTGTAAAAGATCAAGAAACTTGAAAGTCGACCAAGGTCCAATTGAAGGTTGTAGACCCATAAAGAGATAGACAAGAATGTTCATTAATAGAGCTTCGATAAATATGCAATTCTTGGTAAGATAATTTCTAGAGTGTAGAATCTTAAATGGGGATCTTGCGAAAAATATATATTTCTCGGTTTGATGGCGATAACTGGTAAATAATTTGAGTTACTCGTATGATTTTTTACGACAATACATCATAAGTAAACCTACACATTAGGCAGGAAAACTTGTGTGGACGTTAAGAACCACAGACATGACATCAGCGTGAAACTTTGTGATTATATGCGACAAATTTAGCATAGATGCATTCTGTAACTGGCACTGAATAATTGAGGAACTAGTTAACAGTATTTTTTATCGCTAGTGGGGTGGGACTAACTCCCTTGTACAGCGGCCACTTCTGGTGTATTGTACCAGCCCCAGATGATAGGTGAGGGTGATTATGGAGCAATTGGTGGAATGAAGACTGGCAGGGGAAACCGAAGTACTCGGAGAAAACCTGCTCCAGCGCCACTTTGTCCACCACAAATCCCAGTTGACCAGACCCGGGATCGAACCCGGGCCGCCGCGATGGGAAGCCAGCGGCTATCCGCTTGAGCTATGGCACGGCCACTAGTTAACAGTAAGTGCACAGTTCTTCCTGTGTCCCCGTAAGGTCATCACTTCCCATTAACGTAGGATGGCCTGGCCCCGTGGACGTCTTGACCGTTTGAACTCTGTGGTTGATGGTCGTGTAGTACCTGGCGACAGTAGTCTTGCTGACTGTAATGGCGCAAAGGTCACGTACTTGTAGATATAGTTTTTTGGGGTAAAATTGGAATAATAGTAGCTAGACTGTAAGATTAAGAAATAGCCATGATGAAACGAACCAGGAAGCTTAGGTCTACAAAGAATTGTAACAGGGAATGCCTGAGTCATTAGAATGCTAACCCGGCAGTGTAATAGCGCTGACATTGAGGAAGGAGCTATATGAAGTGGGTCATAAACACTATGGCAGGAGGAAAACGCTGAGTCAGAGGAGGCGGTAGACCCGAAAGAGTCAACCCCTTCTCGATGGGCAACCAATGAGGGAGGCCAATATCACGTCAGAATGGGCAGGCAACCTACCCGGAACTCAAAGAATCAGCAAAGAGAGGTTATATAAACCCTAGAAGACTTAATCAAAAAACCTTTTGCCTTTAGACTTTTGATTAATATTACGTAACTTAGAGTTCAGGGGAGGCTATCGCCGAGAGAGCGATGGCCGTGAGTGTGCGCTGGTTGGTGATGGCGAGCATCTGTTTCCTCATCTCAAGTAAGTGAAACCAACTTCATATAGCCATGAACCTTAAGTGTGATAGTGATAAATGTTAAGTGTAAACCACAGGGAAAGATAGGCTAACTAGATTGACTAGGTTCATTCGAGATACCGAGGCGTAGAATACCCGCCAGTAGGGTGACAGGAGGTAGAACCAATGATGACTGCAGGTTCATTATCCAGTGTAGTACAACCGACGAACGTCGGTAAGAGTGCATATAGATGTATATAGTGACATAGAGAAATAGAATAGGATAGACATGCGTGTGAGTTTACTTTAACCTAGCAATTCCTTAAGTGTTACCCTCTTCCTTGACGACTCCAGGACCTCCCAACGCTCCGGCGAATTACGAGTTAAGCCAGGACAGTGACGCAAGCTATGATAAGTTTACTAGATTTCTTGAAAATAACAAGATGGTGGCAGCATACTAAACAGGGTGACAGAGCGGAATATTTCCACGCCCTCTGTCACCACGGCATAAGAGAGGTGTAGCGGCGGCTTAAGAGAAGTACAGTGGCTGAAGCGGTGGAGGTACCTCCACGCCATAACAGTGGTGGCAGCGGTGGGATACCTCCACGCCCCCTGCCACCACGGCGTAACACTGACAATTCGTTGTTTTGTGATTATCGGATCAGGCCAGATAGATGATGGATGGGAGGTGTTTCCGTGGTGAATGGACAGCCCCTATCGGGCCAGAGGACCAGCTAGAAACTAGCCATTACCGGGTGTGAATGAGAAGAGTCGCTGTTGGTAGTCCCCTATCTCACCTGGCCTCACCTTCATTCAGAGCTAAAATTGTGCGGCAGCCTGCATAGCTACTGCGGGACCGACATGGCGGCTGGGGTGGCAGGGGGGTTTTAGAGGTATAAATGGCAGTGCTGTCGGTTAGACAGTAAACACTCGCTAATCCAAATTAATGGGGCAAAAGATAGCCCTAGAAGACAAAAGACTTAGAAAACGAATAAGTGGAAAATTTAATAATATATATAGGGCGATGAAAATACAGTGAAACCTGACTTAAACGGACCCTTTATTAAACGGAAATCTGTCTTAAACGGAAATATTTTCAGGTCCCTTGAATTTGGGGCTGAAAAAGATGTTATATAACCTGGATTAAACGGAAGCTAACGCGAACAACGGAAATCAAAATAAGCCTTTATACGGAAAATTTCCAGTCTTCCGGAATGCATCGTTTAGAATAATTTTAGGCATCCTATACATTCTACAGAATTTTGTTTTCTCTAACTCTTTAAAATAAGCTTCTAACGGTACTGCACTACCTGCATTGAGATTCAGCAGAATTGTTTTCCACTTCTGGAAATTGTATTCAGGAATGGCTCTAGGCCTACAGTTTTACTTTAGTCTAGCAGTTGTCATCATGGCTACAAAGACAAGAGTTGTGCTTGATCTTAACACAAGATTAAAAGTGATTCATGCAAGTGAACGAGATAAATTGTCTGTTAAGCAGATCATGAAGATGTTTAACATTGGTAAAACTCAAGTGTATGAGATTCTAAAGAATAAAACGGAAATTTTGAAATGGTGGGAAACTTGTGCTAATGGAAAAATAAAAAGAGAACTTAAGAAAACTGCAAACAAAGACGTTAATGAAATAGTGTGGGAGTGGTTTGTCAGTGTGAGGGCGAAAAATCACCGGTTGTCGGGTCCTATGGTACAGGAATATGCTAAAATGTCGCTGAAAAACTGGGGAAGACTGAATTCAAAGCATCTGACGGATGGTTGGAGAGTTTCCGCAAGAGAAATCGGATAGTTTTTAATGAACTTTGTGGTGAATCAAGTGATGTAAATATGAGACCATTGAGGAATGGGAAGCTAAATTGCCATCCATAATCGAGGGATATGAACCTGAAAACATAGCGAACGGTGATGAGACTGGACTGGACTTCTTCCGCGCGCTTCCGAATAAATCGCTATGTCTGAAAGGTGAAAAATGTTTGGGAGAAAAACTGTGCAAAGAAAGATTGACTGTTTTTCTATGTGGTTTTATGTCAGGTGAAGTGGAGAAACCCTTAGTGATTGGCAAGGCAGCAAAGCCACGATACTTCCGAAACATGGACATACAGAAACTTCCCGTTGAGTGGAGATCCAACAAAAAGGCATGGATGACGTCACAGATCACGGAGTAATGGTTAACGGCCTTCAATGGTAAATGAAAATGCAAAACCGGCATGTTTTGTTGTTCTTGGATAACGCAACATGCCACCCCCATATCGAACTTTCCAACGTGCGACTTGCTTGGTTCCCTCCAAACACGACTAGTGTTTCCAACCAGTGGATCAGGGCATCATTCGGAATGTTAAGGTCGACTATCATAAATAATTAATGCAATCTTTGTTCGTCAATATAGATTCTACATCATCCGCTTCTGAACTTGCAAGAACTTTCTCAGTTCTAGATGCGGTTATTTGGATAAGTCAAGCAGTAAAGAACTTGTTACCAGAAACTGTGACCAAGAGTTTCGAAAAAGCGGGATTTTTTGCGGTAGAAGTTACTCCCAGTGTAAAAAATGAGAATGACCAGAAGGACTTACAACATTGCATGAATGAAGCTGCTTTCAGTAACTGCAATGCTGAGGACTACATCAACATAGACAAAGATGTGCAAACAGAACCAGACACAATGGATACCGATGTATTAGTTGAGAATTTCAGAGAAAATCGAAAAGGAAGAGAGGAAGAGGAGGAAGAGGAAAATTACATTGTGATACAAGAAGAAAAGTGTAGAGCGAAGACTTGTCAGAATGCTGCCAACAGTTTAAAGGTACTGCAGGAGTCTGCCATGCAACGGAATGATTCAGACATGCTTACTCTAATTTCTCAAGCTAAAATGTTTGCGGAAAGTCAGGCAGTCAAGAGAGTAAACTGCGTGCAAAAACTCTGCCGGAGCTGGTAAAATTATAAAAAGTGAGTAGTGCAATTTTTGCCTGTTCAGTGTAATGTTTGCATGTGTTCAATGATTATAGTGTGATTAATTTAATGAGCATGTTGTTTTGTTTTGTCTCAAATACGTTTATGTCCTGGTTTAGTTATTAGAGTATACCTTGATTATAAGCGGCCTCCGTAGTTCAAACCCGGCGGTGGTCGTGGAATTTTTAATGGCGGAAAAATTCAGGGAACAAGTCCTCCGGGAGGGACTTTAAGCTGTGGGTCCCGTGTCGTATATTTACGCCACGTAAAAGATCCTCATGACTCTTGGAGACCTCTGAGAAAAATTAGGCAACACATTTCCCGCCCAAGCAGTTTCCAATGCCTCTGGTAGATGGGGGAAATATCAGGTACCGAGGGCCGACCTCGTTGACTGAACGGGGCTGATAGCACGCACCAGTACCTGTAGGGTACGGGGACAGTAGAAATTAAAGGGGGACGCACAATGGACCAATAACTGGTCTAAGTGCATGGGGAAACCCACCCCCTCTAATAATAATAATAATAATAAAATAATAATACCTTTATTAAACGGAAACCTGGCTTCATCGGAAATTTTTTCTGGTCCCTTGAGATTCCGTTTAAGACAAGTTTTACTGTATATGTAAAAAAATCACTGCAGCAGTTTCTTCCTCTGTCAGAAGCTAAAATCCAGGGTCTCCTCCATCCAGCTTAAGCCAATCTTAGATATTTTCTTACGTGGTTTCAGTCTCTCCGGCTGTCCTCAACACAGTCTGAAAGTCCTCTTGCTCTTAAATCCCATACGTCTTTTACATTATGTACTCAACTGTGAACAGAATTTTTCATCATTCATATTTCGATCCGGATAGCGAGGGTTTACTGTACGCGTTACAACCACTCTCCCTTTCGTTCCATGGAGCTGAGGTTGTCTGTTTCTGTTCAGGGCTTTGGAAACTAAGTTGTGGATATTTCTCACGTTGGATATTAAAAGAGAACGAGAAACGATGTTAACAGAGAGGGGGGAGAGGCTGGGTGCTGGAATCCCCTGTCGCGGGAAGACTTCAAACGCTTTTCCATTTTCTGTTTCTTTCGGTCTCCCCAATTTGTCTCCTGTACTCACGAGCTTGCATGCGCGACTTGACCTACAGACGAAGAACAGCACAGTTACCAGAACTCGAACAGACGTCATGCAGTCGAGCACATACTGAACTGTGTCCCTTCAGATTGCAGGTCCGCCCTCCGTCCGGAGCACGTTTTCAGTGCACCCATTCTCATAGCGCCTGCCCAACATGTCAGATAAATTAAGCAAATTGGGAAATGTGGGGTTTGAGGCTCTCACAATGGTGGTTGCCTAGAGTTCTGTCTTTTGGGATATAGAATCGCACTTCGTCCTGGTTTTTTGCTTACCTTATGCTTTGACCTCAAAGGTGGAGGCGACATTTTCCGCTGAAACGTCAGCTGACTTTCAACGGGCTACCTACCTACCTACCTACCTACCTACCTATCTTATTGTATATATATATTTACCTGACCGGCTCTACAGTCCTTTTGTTAGACCTTGATTGCTTTTTCAATTTCTTAATCCTATATATGGTCGCTAGGACTCCTTGGACGGGAGATCACCCCGTCGCGAAGCCGCTACCTACTCAGAGAACAACACAAACATAGAATAAACGCACAAAGACATACATGTCTTGAGTGGGATTGAGAACCACGATCCCAACGTTCGAGCGAGCGAAGGCGGTTCACGCCTTAGATCGCACGGCCGCTGCTACCTGCACGTTGGTGGTTCCCCTGCCAAAAAAAAATCATCGATTTTGACATCGTCTGCAGTACTCTTCCGATACTATTTACGGAAATAGACCTATGGATATGTCGTGCGAGTGGCAGACCTGGCTTAATGTGGAGCTCGCCGCCTCCACCTGGTTGTTTCTTGATATTGTGACATGACGCCTGAAAGCCGGAATAGCGACGTCTGAGTAAAGGTTCATTGCCAACCAAGGCCGGGTGAACGCATTCCCACTGATTCACTGCACGCAGTGTAACTTCAGCTATTGAAAGCCGATATCCTCGGCAACGAATTGTTGAAAGCACAGCAACGGATGAACGCTATAACATTAACTGCTGGGAACGGTGTGAGATTTGCGGTCGGCTGAAGGGTTCTCTAAGGAGACCGGGAGAGACCAAAGCATGCATCTCTGTGTGGAAGCGGGGTAGGATACCTCCACCGTTGCCCTGCGAGTCGTAGGAGACGATGAAAAGAGAAGTCTGGAATCTGAGACAGTAAAATATGATCACGAGTCCCGTGGAACTCGGACCCGAGAATGACTGCGCTGGCGAGGCCCAGCAGCAATTGTAAACGACAGATCCGTCTTCTCGTCAGAGAGAGCCCAATGTCTCTAGCGGTCCGTGCGATAGCTACGTGATGCAACAATGTAATAACTGTCGGGAGACGTTTTCTATATGGTTCGTGCTGATGCTATATAAGGAGTCGATTGTGTGTTGTGAGTGAATTCGGCAGTTGGAAGCCAGTTAGTTCAGCTCGGGGATGTAGCTGAGAGGTGCCAGCCAGAGAGGACAGGAGCCGTTAGACACGGAAGCAGTGGATTCCGTGACTGAGAACACTGGTCTTTGTGTGGTAGTGATTTTTAAAGTGAAGTGTAGTCACAAGCTGTGTGTTACAGTGATCAATACATCCGATTACGAATCCAAATCCCGTCTATAGACATATCACGTGGCAGTATTTTTTGGGGGGTGGGGGAAATAGCTGTGGTTTTGTTAATGGTGAGTTTCATGAAGATAGCAGTGCAGCAGCCTTGTATAGAATCAGTATTGGTTCGTAGTGAACAATTTTTATATTACCAGCGAAATGAACTTATGCAGAGTATGTAATTGCATATCACAAAGTCATTGATGAATATGTCTGGAAGTAGTTGCCCCTAAATCAGATCGTTGTGGAACGTCGGAGGTTACACAAAAGTCCATGAAACTTGAACCTGCGATCGTCAGTTGGTGAGATGACGTAGTCACCAGACAGCACGGCACTTGTGAAGAGGCAGGGTATGACAGCAAGGCCCAAAACACTGCTGAAATCAAAATAAATGGCAGCATCTTGACTCTCAGAGCCTTTGGGGGAGGGGTGTGGTGCGAAACGTTGTCTTTGGAAATAGAAATGGGTCTTAATTGGTAACAAAGGCTATGTGACATTCTTAAAAGTGCTAACAGTTGGCGGTTGCTTTCACAAGACAGGAAAATGCTGCTGCGACAAGTTTAGATTAAAAACGTATTTTAGAACCGGTACAAAAGAATACCTCAGAACAGCGCTGTATAACAAAGCCAGTGATGTCATCAAGTACGACAAATTTAGTCCTGGACGTGTGAAGGCTTACAAAGTGGTCGGATGGAGGAACAGGATGTAAAGATGCAAATTGATAATGGTGAGAGGAGAGGAGAGACCCCTGAACAAGGGTTATGTTTATAAGAGCCATCACCAGCTTCCAACCTTCTAAATAAAGGTACGTATTTGCAGAAGTACTTGGGTTGCGACTTGAAACTATCACCAATAGGCTTCAACCGTCTAATTCCGTCAGACTTGCTAGTAGCTTCTGCTCTGGCACGACAGAAGAAAATTTTACTATAAAGCGGTCGGATTTCTCGTTTTAAAATGTCTGATTCTTTTGATCTCTTACATTAGTAAACAACAACAACAGAAGCAGTGGATGAATTTTGATTTTGTGATGAAACAAAGCATCGCCTGCTCCGTAGCGTCACGAAGAGCGGCACTGGGATTTGTGACAGGGCCATCTGCACGGGTCCTTATACACGAATGAAGAGTCGCAAGTCCAGACAGTCTTACATAACAAGCTGTAATTCGCTGACAGAAATTAACGGCAGGAAAACTCGTGAAGTATTTAGTACTATTTAGAGTGGTTGGGGTGGGGGGCAAGTCATTGTCCAGAGCAGGGCGATTTGCATCCTTCCTAAAGGTACCAGGGAGATATGCTGCTGCACGCATCATCAGTGCGCTAAGGCAAGAACATGCCTGGAGATATAGATCGCATCTCCCTTCAGTTCAGAATAAGGATGGCAGTTAGCCAAAAACAGAGCGCTCTTCCAGTCAGAACCTGGGGTGTTAAAGTGAGATCAATTGCAGGCCTAACAGGAGAGTGTATGGGAGAGTTCTACTGGATTGTAGTCTCCACTTCACTGGGAAAATGCCTTGTTCACATAACGTGAAACTGTCTCTGCGATGAAGTACGACACCACGTAGTCATGAAGGAGTATTTGGAAGTGTGAGTATATGTCCACATATTCATACCCTTTCCAGTAAGTGGAGGTAACTGATGAGTTCCACGTTCCAGACCCTTTGCCCCCCGATGAGAGAATCCCGTGCAGGTATGTTTTTTAATTTAAAGGTCGTAGGTTCTGCAACAGCGTGGTGCATTAGCGTTAGGGCCAACGAGCAAGACGTTACTGGGACACTAGGTAACCCTGACAGTGCTGCAGCCAGTGTACAGACGTTTCCACACTTCTTCGTGTATGTCTTGGGTTTTTGTATTTTAGAACTTGGCTCTCCTAGCAACACCCAGATTTATGTGGGGGTTAGGGTACAGACACGAAACTGCATACAAACTGCAGCTCTTTCTGACTTCCCATAGTACGATCGCGCTCTTTCATCCGTCACCTTGAACTGGAGTTGCCACGGAGCCTTCTCCATCTCTAATGTTAAGGATTCTGATAGTCGCTCATTGTTAGTTCGGCTCTCATTAACAGTCATATGCCTTTAGTCCGTCGCATGTTGAGACTATATAGCGTAGATTGAAACGGGCCTGTTCTGTTAGGGTCCCAGCGTGCGCTTGGCAAAACACGAGACATTTTTCAGGGCAGCAGGCAACGCGGCACGTCCGGCCGGAGCCTTACCCTGCTGTGATGCTGCTTGTAGGGTCCCCACTCTGCGATAAATCACGCACTCGAAGCATCTAACGTTTTCCGCATGGAGTTTCACGTGAGTGGTTGTTCCTTATTGCAGAGGGCGGGGGCGGAAGTCTATAGCGGCAGATGCCCCGCGTTGACAGGTATTGCTTTGGAGAAAGTATGTGAATAAGCTAGAAGTATACAGTCGCTACCAAAGCTCTAGATCTTATACGAGTATCTGAGAAGTAGCTGTTACCCATTACCAAGTGTTACACATGTGCCACTTACGTAGCACTTCACCTGTCTTCAGTAGACAGTTGCAAGTTTCCTGAACGAAATCATTATTTCATGGAGAAAGAGTCATTTTCTTGCATTATGCCTGTTTGACTGTTTCTGAATTACGTTACAAATTGAGTTGACGCACTTTCACAAAACCTGTATTATTTCCTAGCCACCTTGTGTTACTTTTTCATTCCCTTCCATCAGTATTATCAGCTTGGGTGGCCCTGCCTGGGGCACATAGCGTCCCTTGATGTAGGGCCATAAGAGAGTGTGTGGTTCGGGGACCCACAGCCCCTCCTGAGGGTGGTGCTAACATATTAATTGCACCGCTCCAGCTCCTCGTAATGCTTGTGTTAGATGACATTGCGTCCGGAACTCGTAGATGCACCTCGATGTAATGGCTTCTTATAGTTTCCTGTAGGCCCATGCTCTCCTGTAAATGCTGTGAATGTCATAATAAACCGTATACTGATTGAAGAGTACCTTTTGGGATGTGAAGCCATATGTTCAGGAGGATTCCTACAGGACTGCACGGCGTTACATCGCAGAAGATATGCCCTTAATAATCATCCTCTGTGAGAAACTCATATCTTACATTTACTGCTACTTTGTACAGTGTATTCGTGCAACTAAGGAATTATAGAGCTGTATGACTTCCTTCCAGTCTCGTAACTTTACATACATAACATCTTGAGGGAAATGGCTATTATTAAAGAAGTTCAGTTTTCGCCACTTCTTATTTGAACGTTTACCCACGATGCCCCCACGTTTTCTGTCTACGGAAGCAAACAGACATGCACCAAATTTCGGTTTACAGTTCTATGGATTGGAACTCCGGGGTTTCGAACACCGTGTCTGTCTCGGTCCAGAAACTTTTTCTTCCGTCTGCCCGAGATGATTTCATTGCATTTAGTCATCGTGAAATGTAGTGCAGTACTTGGCCCCCGCCTCGTGTGTCACGGTGATGCTTGTCGCAGTTACAGTCCCAGATTAGTGTTAAAACGCCTCAGCGTCGTGACGGCGGCTCTGACACGAAGACCCAGCGTTTATGTGCCAGAGCTTGGCGGATTTGGCCCACTGTGCTTGCGCCCACAGATGGCTCCTGGTCGCAGTAACGGAAATCCTCATCCTCTAATGGAAGAAGCGAAACACATTGCACTGACTCCAAAGGGGATTCTTTCACTGAAAGATGTCCATTACGCGAAACTGAATTTCTTGTAAATTCATCAAACGGTAACTTCATATAAGACATCTGCATACAAAAACTAGTTCGATTGGCGAGCGAAATTGCGGGACATACCAAGCCAGCGGCCTGGTGCTTCAGTTTTCTTTGATATGTGGATATTTGCTTGCGTTCCTAGAGGACACGGATCTCGGGGTAATGTTCAGATGACATGGAAACAGCACGAATAAAATTATTTTATTGCTGTTTGTGTGAACTGTTTTTATATAGAAGAGACGTTTTGGAAAGGGGAAGAATAACGATTAGACGAAGAATTAAAAGAGATGGGTAACGGTTGCCGGAGAAAGGAGGGGCGGAAGTAAGGGTACCAAAGTTTCAGAGATTTCGCGTTGAATTTCAACGACTGTTGCTCGTATACTTAAGAGAGGAGTAAACTGAACATAAGATGAAGATCGGTGTGCACAACAGATACGCGTGCACATTACAGCGAACGGTAATTAATGCGAAGTGGAAAGTAGCAACTGAAAATGCAGGAAAGGATAAGCAAAAAGAAAAAAAAATCAGAAAATGGGACCTCGCCGCTGCTCAGCTGATCAACTCCCAAGCAAGTGACTCAGTGAATACTATGTTTACGAATTAAGTGATTGTTGGTAAAACAATGAATTAGTTCAAACCCAGGCTGCTTCCTGGCGCTGCTGAGTAGCGCTGAGTTAAGGGTTCAAAGGGGGGGGGGGTTATGAACTTGGCGCTCTGCTCGCAGTAGAATTCCCTCACTTCCCAACTTTTACCATTCGTTACAAAACCAGTGGAGCGAAATAAAGTTTTTTTCAGGACCACTCAAGCGATGAACCATCACCCCATGATGTCCATCCCGTCACCTCTTTGTCGGAAACCGACAGTTTCCGTTCCGTCATACGAAGAGAGACAGACGCTGTAAAGATTTACACTTCATGTAGCCAGATGCCCTGAATCTGTTGGAGGCTTTTGGAATCTTTCAACCACTTTGGTAGCTTCTTTAAGACATTCGGACGAGTCGTTTACTGTGTGCCCCTTCTGCGTCAGAACACTTGTACGGCCATCTCTGGTGTTCCCAGTTCCCACTGCCGTGCGCTTGGTCTCCGCTTTGAACGCGGGTACTCTTGCCTCTATCCCGCAGAGATAGGGGCCAGTTTGAATTAATTGTCGCCACAATTAACGTTACTGAATTGTTCTGCAAGTACATGCAGAGTGGCAGTTACTTGACGATGCCGTTCACGTATTCTACCCAAAGAAATAGTTTCATCCGCTCTGAGTGTAAAGGTAATCTGCCCACCTGTGGGTAACTTACGTTTAGACGAAGCAGGAGACACTGGTAATTTGAGGAATTTGAAATAAGCATAAATAAATTATGTAAAATCACAAGGGCTTCGGCAAAACGAATCGTGGTAAGCGACGTTGGCAGTAACAGAGACTTCAGCCAGTCGTCTCGTCGATTCTCGTGAACCTGATCTCGTCACGGTGCAGGGAAGACCAGCCACGCTGGTTCCACAGTAAAAAGCTTTGAATGTTGACTTACGCTCTTTCTGTTGCGTTTGTTTAGCGCTTAGTTAGAACTGCATGACATCACCCGCTGATGCTCAGCAGTGCTGCTTCGTGTTCAGGTGAGTTTCGTTCCAACATTCGACGCTGGGCACTCGGAAAAATGTTATGTGACCAGATTAGCCTTCCTTCATACCAAACGCTACTGTTACATGAGCCTGCATAGTGGATTTTATAACAGCCGAATGAAGGCCGTGCCATAGCTCAGGCGGTTAGTCGCCGGCTTCCCTCTGCGGCGCCCTGGGTTGATTCCAGGTGAGGTCATTTGGAATTTTTGATTGACACGGTGGCACTGCTGCAGGTTTTTTTCTGAATACTTCAGTTACTCCACATTCATCATCATGTGTGATCCGGGGCCGGTACTGTAAGCCAAATAGTGGCCGGCGTACCAAGGCTCACCGCCCCCCCCCTTCCAAGAAACTAAACTAAACTAAACTAAACTGAGGTACAGTGTAACACTGTAGTGCCTCGTATACTGCTGTCTTCACACCCATGCCTTGGTCTTCCTTGTGCTCTTTTTCATTAGGGTTTTCCTATCAGAATGTTATATGCAGATCGCTTCCTGCATACATTTGCTGTTCTTCTTATCGCTCTAACAATATGTGGCGAGGAGTAGCCTAGTGAAGATCAGCTTTAGGAGGACTGAGCTGAGCCGTTAATGTATCGGCTGTATGTATTTCAGTCTGCCTAGCGCCTGTAATGCCATGTACATTGAGTGTCTGACAGAAGTTCAGGATATTTTGGGAACCTGGCAACACGTTATTCTTATTATCGTTTGATAAGGAAATTCCACCCCGGTTGGTATTGTCACGTGTCCGGGTATCCGTGACAAATAATTAATGGATTTCGGATTTGACGGATCTCTTTTATTGAACAAGTTTAAGCTGTAACCACAAAGAATTATAACTCTCCAAATTATTACTAAAACAGTAACACATAAAACAAAGTCTTCACACTTCAATTCCAGTCCTCATTTGCAACCGCCGGAACTCTACTGTTGGATTATGTCTGTCAGTCCGTTATCTTCGCTACTCTTAGGAGTCACTAGTCTCTCAATTACCTTGAACTGTTATCAACTCAACTGCTGAGCTACTTTGAACGACGTCTTCCTGTCTGATCCCACGAACAGTGTTCACTGCTCCATGTATAGGCTTGGCACGGACCGCCACAAAAACACATTGATGCTCAGCAACGGATATCATGTATTGTCAGGCGTGTCCACCCATTCGTTGCCTAGCAATGGACGCCCCAGTGTTGCGAATTCGTTGCTGTGATATATGTTTACCGGTCTGTTAACTAGTACTGGACACCCTTCTGTTGTTGGATGCTCGTTCATGTTTACATATTCGTCCCCTACAAACGGCCCAATCTGTCACAGTATGCTTCTATACAAACCTCTGATATTCCTGTCCTTACCGTTTCTTTGTCTCATTAATTTCGTCCTTTTTATACTCCCTGTTTTTGCTCCTGAAATGTCTACTAGCTTCACGTCGTGCATTGTTGGAATAATCCGCCTTNTCCAATCTGTCACAGTATGCTTCTATACAAACCTCTGATATTCCTGCCCTTACCGTTTCTTTGTCTCATTAATTTCGTCCTTTTTATACTTTCTGTTTTGTTCCTGCAATGTCTACTAGCTTCACGTCGTGCATTGTTGGAATAATCCGCCTTCTCGTGGCTCAGACGCTCTGCACGTTGCGATGTATCTTGTTTCCTTTGATCTAATAGTTTCGCACATCTATTTTCATGCTACTTCCGTTCATAATAATCTTGGCTCTGTGCGGCTGAATTAACAGCACAAATAGTTTTGTGCACGCCTAATTTTTAGTTTGAAGAGCCGCTGTTATTTCGAGATTCACCGGGAATATAGCTGATGTGAGCAATAACGTTGTTTCATATGCTGATATTCTGCCGGTAGCAAAGTCTGATCCGTGCTCTTTACCCTATACTCGGTTCGCTAGTTCAGTGCCGAGCGCACGAGCAACGAGCACGCGGTCATCGTTGAGGAACGAACTCAAACGTCACAGACTTACATTGGCCACATTACATGGCAGACAAGGAAAGGAGTTCCCTAAAACTACATATTTATTCCTTGGCACTACAGCCAAGGCCTACCTCCATGAACTTCTCCGTTCACTTCGGTTTTTCTACATCTTACACATTCGGTAGGACTCCTTGAGCGGGTGATAAGTTCATCGGAAGGCCTCTGCCTGCACACAGATAAACGCACACACACATACTAAACATCCATGCCCAGAGTGGGATTCGAACCCACGATCCCGGTTTCCAAGCGAGCGAAGACAGTACATGCCTTAGACCGCTCGGCTACCGTGACCGGCTCCTAAAACTACATTATTTGTCGTAAAGTCCAGAGTGATGCTGTTTCAAGGGGCTCTCAGCGCAGTTTTACTAATTTTTCTACCTTATTTCGTTTTATTTTATCACCATAGTGACTAAGCACAACATATTTTGAAGAAGTTTTTTATTTTCCTATGTCTGCAAAGTTTGTTTAAGGTCCATAATTCAAGACGCTTTCTGCTTTGATGAAATCAAGAGACGCGCGCGCTTCGTGTGAATAGGTGGGTGCTCCGTAAATTCAGAAACTTTGGCGTAACAAGATTTGCCGGAATCTGTGAAGTGCAATGCAGTGAAATAGCTCTGCCTCGGAAACCGCTCGAAATAGAACACATATACATATATACTTTCTTGCTTAGAGTGACCGATACTATGACCTCCCTGAATATTGACCTTTCCTCCCGGGTCACTGTATAACGTGCAATGTAAGATAGGTGATACGGTGATAAAGAAAATCAGTAAAAATTGTATAAAATCTTAGCTCTTCATGTTATATAATTCAGTCATGTACTTTGAGAAAAGAAGCAATTAATTATTGCTACGTACATCCACAGAAATTAAATTGCTTTGTGCTGTGAAAGAATGTTCTGAGAACAAATTAGACAGCGACTGTAGATATCTGAAATCGTGGATAAGGTAACAACATATATACGTAACTGGAAAGGACATCTGCTGTTATTACTGATTGTGCTACAGCCCAGTTTGGGCCCTTGCCCCTTCCAAGACATTTTAGATTCCCGAAGATGAGAAGTTTTACTGGACGAGGACGTCATCCTCAAACCAGACCCACCAACTTGGTGGGGGACCACCCATTTTCTGACTCCCTTAGTCAAATAGTCCCGGTTTAGGGCGCCGGACACTCGCCATTCACCTTATTCCATGCTCTCACCATGGAGTGAACCAGGCCCTCCACCTAGTGGAGGTAGGGAGTTCGAATTTGCTCGCAAGGAGAATTTATCACAACTTAATAATAAGCACCTGGTGGCATCAATGCTTCTCTGTGAGATCCATACCAGCAGCCTTCGACCCCAAAAAGAACATTTAGAGGGATTGAATTCCAAAAAATCTTGCGAAACAACGTGTGATATACCCGACAGGAAAAAGGGGTATCGCCAGACCAAGGAAGGGATGGAGCTTAAGTTCATAACAGGTTCCATGATCTACATAAACTCTGAACTTGGTGACGATGATGATAATTGTCTTCTCTTCTCTTCTTCTAGTCGTCTTCTGGCAAAAGATCACAGCACAGAAACTAGCGCTTCAAATCACTATGAATCTTGTCTTGAGTCACTTTGTAGTCCTTTGTCCTACTCTGTACTCAATTTTCACAATTCACTATTGACACGCTCCATTCTCGTCCTTGTACTTTCAAGTATTGAACCCTCCTGGACTCTTTTCTGTGACTCACGTCCTCTCAACTATGACTGACTGCAAACGACCTTCACTGTCCCCATAAACATTCGGCACGGATCCCGTAGAAAACACCTAATATTGTAGACGTGTTTACAGTTCTGTTGCTTAGCACCAGGCATGGCGCGGACTATGCTAAAACAAGTCACGTGATAGCTATGTCGCCAATCCATTGGCGCGCTGACTGTTGCCTAGGAATGAGCTATAAACATTCGGTCTATTGTTGAGTGACCTAGCAACGGACTGTTCACCAAGAATCTGTCTTCGCGGGAACTTGTTTACCGACCCGTTGCCTAGCAATCGGTGTACATGTAACTGCGAACTGCCTGGTGATGAAGCCTTACGTCATAGCAGTGTATTTGAATGGTTTAAACGATTTAAAGACTGGCGTGGAATCTTCAGGATGATCCAAGAAGCGGGACAACAGCCTGTTGAAATGCAAACATAATCACAAATGTTCGTGAAATGGTGACACGAGATCATCGGTGGGCTGTCGGATTGATGTGGAATGAATTGAACATCAATAAGGAGACGATTCCTCAGATCATTCATGAAGATTTACGGAAGAGGGGAAATGCGCAAAGTTCCTACCACACATACTCACGGACGAGCAGAAACAACGGATACTCACATCACGTCAAGGCTTCATCCAGACTTATGAAGATTATCCAAGTTCTCTTGGTTCCATTTTAACTGAGGATGAGTCGCGAGTGTATCAATATGACGCAGAGATGAATCTTCAGGGCACGAAATGGACCTCAAAGTTATCACCACGCCCTTGCAGAAGTTTAAGATCAGAACGATGGTGATCATATTTCTTTTTGACAAACAACGTGTGATTCATAAGGAATTCGTGCTTGAAGGCCACAGAGTCAGTAGTTCTTTATACTGTTACGTGTAATAGTGTGACTGTCGACCGGGTTTTTGATTGAATATTGGATTTATTGACCACTTACATATCGCAAGTACACATAACTATAATACTATCGCTGTTTCCGCGCTTTACAAATCACTCGTAAGTCTTTCCCAGCCTAGAGTATCTTCACTGGACGTTTCCTGATAATGGTTTATAGCACTGGCTATTCCCTGCTTCCGTGACCAAGTCCTCTCGGATCGGTGGCTCCCTTCAACTGTCCCTTTCCTTCGCAGCTTCCCGTACAGAACTGATTACTGACCATTGAACACTGAGTGAGCTCTAACCTTGTCCCTTGCTTATAACATCTAGGCACAGGCCACGTAGAAAACACCGTTCCTCTGTTTCATGCCTATTCATTGCCGCAGGAACGTGTGTACCGGCCATTCACTAGCATCGGTCGTCTCTTCTTGCTTATTAAGAATCCGTTGCCTAGCAACGGACATCGTTCCATTGTCTATTTCAGAGCCGTTCGCTAGCAACGGCCTTTTCTCTGGCTCCGCAGCTCGTTCTTTGAGCAAATATTCCATAATACGTTGACGTTATCGCAAGATTGTTGAAGCGCATTTCCCGGGTGAACCCGCAATTTCGAATATTTTTTTTTATTTCCTGCGGTGAAAACTTCCCTCAAAGGGAAGATGTTTCAGGATGTTGGAGACATTGAGAAAAACGTGACGGCCGAGTTTAACTCTAGATCTTTGAGGTTTTGCTGACTGTTTTCGAAAGTTCTTTAAACGATGCAACAAATGTATTGAAGTGAGTGGAGAATACTTTGAACAGAAACAGAAAAAAATTATTTCCTTCTATTTTCTATTTCTTTTTATTTCACGCAGGTCCGGGAACTTTATTCGCAGACTACGTAAATACCGTAAGGAAAATAACAGAAACTATATTCGACACTAGCGAGGAAGCTAGTAGAAGTAAACTCAGAGAAAACTACGTGTACTCCGATGTCTTCTCACCAGAATGCAGCGCAGAACATAGCTATTGGAGTCCTTGAAAATGTGGCGAAGTTCAGACTTTTGGGAGCGACACAAACAAATTAAAAATGCTTCTGTGGAAGGGTTTCAAGAATATTTGATTCGGGAAATGTTTTGCTTTGAGTTCAGAATTATTTTCTTCCTATGAGTTGTCTAAACATGTAAGAATTAAAATATAGGAAACTCTAATTTTCCTTGGTTTCTAACATTAATGGAAGAACACAGACTGAGGGTCTTTGCGAACAGGGTGAAGAGCAGAATATCTAGACATGCAAGAGATTGGCTGAGCGACTGTTAGCCTCTCTAGAAGGAATCCGCTCATAGAAGCTCGCTAAATCAGTGGAGCCCTGGAGAGATGTCGCCGACGCACTGAGGCTCTCTCACTGCCCGGGTTAACAAAGCAAACCTATTGTGTTACTGATTAACGTGGCTGGTTGGGAGACACTTGGTGGTAACATCGGCTAAACTGTTTAACATTCGATGTATTTAGGATCATCTTCAGGTAGCATAGCACTTCAAAACATCAGTTTATTGACTCTCTGCCTTTGTTCATGTATACACATGCTCAGGGTCGATGAAATACGGGCATAACGATTAAATAAACTGACGTTTTGAAGTATTGTGTCACCAGAAGGTGACCCAGTAGTCAGGGGTCGAAGCTTATAGTGGAAAATAAAACATCAAATGCTAAACAGTTCATTTGGTGGCGTCAGAAAATATTTACGTTTGTTATAAACACAACGGGTTGCAGACACCGAAGATCTGTGTTACTTTGTGAGTAAATGTTTGTTTGGTGTCAAAAACTGGTTGGAGATAGGATTGTGATTACAGACTGAAACAAAGGGCAAATTCTGCTAGGTTTTTTGAGGTAGGCGGGTCATGTAGCATTCATGGGGCAGAAATGCGAAGAATACGCTCGTAACGTTGGAAGACATCACTGGGAAACGTAGGCTTAGGGAAGAGCATAGTATCGGGGCCGATCTTAAGCATTTGTGTTGGTGTGGACGGGCCTCGTCTGGCTCAGGATAAGGCCCATTGGTATTCTCTTTTGTGCGAACACGATAGTGAAATTTCGAGGTTCTATAAAAGGCGGGCGACTTCAGCTCAATGGAGTGTTCATTGCGGGACGCTGTCTGTGGTGTGGGTGCCGCCATTGCATTCACAGTGAAGATGAGGCTGCGTGTAATCAGATATTCACCCCCTAAACAATGGAATGATGTGTACAGGGCGATGCATGGGTCCGGAGCCTGCCGGCCGGCCGGGCGTGCGGGTGGGGTCTGACCCGCTCCGGAGAGTCCCCGGCTGCTGCTCCACCCCGATCGATGTGCTGCTCGCTGTCTCATCCCGGCTGTGCCTTTCTTGCGAACCAAGTTCCGCTTATTCAGAACCGGAGTTCCGCAGTTCTCTTGCACGGAATATTGTCTTGGCCACTTGTAACTTGGGGCTAGCAGCCCTCGTCGCTTCCATCTGGAGTGTGTGAGAGGGGCCACCCGCTCGCGTGACCCACATACGGCAATGAATCGGCCTGTATACCCCTTTGAAAGTATACTTGAACTCATAATGCCTCATCTGGAGGTCCTGTCTATCCATCTGTGACATGATATGAGCACATAAACCGTTGAGCCGCTCGGCATTTGAGAATTTCGCCTAAAGTTGCCGGGAAATTTCCACTCTCAGCTATATTGATCCATAACAAAGCCAGCTTCACGTAAGGTCATTTGAGTAACAAACTCTTAATCACATATTCGCTGGATTCGGTATGATACATCTTTGCTTAACGTTATTCAGTGGTTGTGATTGTTAGCAATATTGACATGGCCGTGCCATAGCTCAGGCGGTTAGTCGTCGACTTCCCACCGCGACGGCCCAGGTTCAAGCCCCGGTCAAGTCTTGTGGGATTTGTGGTGGCCCTGGAGCAGGTTTTCTCCGAGTACTTCGGTTTCTCCTGCCAATTCGGTTTCCACCGATTGCTCCACAATCATCATCTATTATCTGGGGCTGATACAATAGGCCAAACAGTGGCCACACTGCAAAGTGGACTCTGGTCTCACCCCATGGGAATAGTAGCCATATTGACAGATTACAAAGCAAATTTTACATAATGGCATGAGTTAACGATTTCCTTCGCGTCATAAACGGTTAATTATTTCTTGTTAAATTTTGTATGAGAGATCTTATTGTAACGTTTGTTTGAAGTTTTAATTTCTGGCTATATTGACCAGTTGCGGGGCCCTCTTTACACAAGGACTCGCTTGGACATGGACACGCCGGTTGTTATTATGCTGCTGTAATATGAAACTTACTCGTTTCGCGTAGTACAGTTTGCATTATGCTGAAATGCTGCTTATAAACCAGGCTCAAAAAACTTAACGAACTGAAAAGAACGCCATTGGGAACATTAATATTCTGCGTTATTGACGTCAGCCTTTTGGGCAAAGAGCTTGGGAGAAACGTTCGATTATCGGCGCAGGAGAGGGATTTTTATTTTTATTTTTCACAGCCTCTAGCCTGGCTCTGGAGCCCACCTACCCTCCGGCTATTTCCCCGTGAGTAAAGCGGCCGGGCTTGAAGCTGACCGCACCACCATCTGCTGCCGAGGTGCAGAACGCGTGGAGCTCTATCTCCACTCCCTGATACGCCTTCATGGCTTGGTGCTTAATTAATTAAACTTAGGGACAGTTTTACCAGCACCTTACGTAAACCTTTTGGACTGTGAAAATCAATCATTACCTATCACAAATATATTTTACGTAATTTTTTGTGATCGTGTCAGCGTTAAGTGACCGTATTTCGTCCAAGTTTCTCTTGAACTGTACTTAAATCACGTTACGTACTTAATATTGACGATTTGTGTTTATTGTCACGTGTATTAGTGACTAAAGACAGGGTTCTGATTGGTAATTGGATATTTAAACCACCTGCAGGTCTTAATTATTACACTATTGCTGATTTGCAAAATTTACAATCACTCCACGCTAATCATATCAGTCTATTTTCACTAGTCTTCACTATCCGTTCTCTAACAACGGATTTATAACACAGGAACTGTAAAGGTCTCGCTAAATTACACACTCCCAATATCGATGTACTACAACACATGTAACGTCACACACTAAGGCTTCTAGTTGCCCGCGCCGTAGCTCAAGCGGTTAGTCGCTGGCTTTCCACCGCGGCGGCCCGGGTTCGATCCCGGGTCTGGTCAAGTGGGTTTTGTGGTAGAAAAAAGTGGCGTTGGGGCGGGTTTTCTCCGAGTACTTCGGTTTCCCTTGACAGTCTTCATTCCACCAATTGGTCCACAATCACCCTCACCTATCATTTGGGGCTGGTACAATAGGCCAAAAGTAGCCGAAGTACAACGTACTTGGTCCCACCCCACTAGCAACAAAAGAATAAAAAAAAAAAGCTTTTAGTTCCCTGGAACTTCGGAACTCAAGTCCAGTCAATTCCCATTTCCGCATTCTCCCATATCCTCTCGGCATGGACCACAAAGAAAACACAGGCCCTCTATTGTTGCATGGCGCAGTCGACTCAGAAAACACATGTCACGTGTCAGACTGCGAGTTCATTGGTCCGTTACCAACACTGGGCATGGCGCGGACGACATTTAAAACAGCCTCATCTATTTTTGCGTATTGGGCCGTGTTTACAGGCTGGTGCCTGGCAACACGTTTATCAAATCCGTTAAAATATGTATATATAGGCCTCTTAACTGTACAGATTATTGTTTGCCGCTTGGTACTGCCTAGTGATCACTTCTGCCAAGCAACGAAATAGCGTTGGATGTAGATCGCTTCTTTCAGAAACTAATCATTGCTTCCTAACAACCATGCCAGACAGAAGAAACAGAGAACTGAATGAAGTCATGTTGCTGGAGTCTGTACGGTAATGCTCCATGGCCTTCAGAGAGCTGGAAACTAAACCGGATTTGTTTAGACGCAGCAGCCCAGCAACTGGAAGGTATAGACGGATGGGCTGTCGTGACAGGTTGCGCGGAACCCAATAAAGTGTGCCTGGCACCGGAAATCGAGTATCCATCATCATTTCCATAGTCCTGGGATCGATGCAGTAAATCCCGTCTCACAGAGACCTGGCCATCAGCAACACCAGTTGCGAGTGTTCACAGATATTAAGAGCTTTAAAGAAACGATTTTATGGGCGCTATTGTGCCTGTCGTGTCCCAAAGGCACTAACGACACCATATCAACTGTTTTGGTTGTGCAGCCGGCGAGTGACTGCTCATTGCCCCACACTACCGCAGCGGCAGCCGCATCGTCTAAATCAGGGGTCTCCAAACTTTTCGAACCGCGGGCCACATTAGGTAATTCAGCACTTTCAACGGGCCGATAAAATGAGAAATTAATAACTCTAGGCATATGAGTTTTATTGAAGACACAGAATTTCATAAACTAAATACAAAGTACATGAGAATAAATTATCGTATATTAATGACAACAGACAGTAGCAGCAAATGCTCATATTTTCATCATAAATTATAATAAAACAATTAATGGAATGATGGAAATCTTTTTGCATTCGTAAAATCTTATTAAATTGAGGTTCAAATTTTGAAACGCTAATCACAAGTAGCGACTTTAAATGTTCATCGGATAAATTTGCCCTGTATTTCGATTTGATGTACTTCATCTGGGAAAAAGTTTCACACAGATATGTCCCAAAAATGGAGATAAATTTACAAGCAAATTTCTTTAAATTTGGAAATTGCTCAGAGTTCAGAAATTTATAAAATTCGATCAAATTTCCTTCCTTGTATTTGCCTTTAATATGATAATTTTCCTGAAGGTTAATAACTTCCATTTGAATTTGACTTGGGACATCTGCAGCATCACAGTCAAACTGATTTTGAAACAATCTAATTTCCTGAGCACTGGAATCCAAATCATCAAATCGCTTCCGAAATTGTTCTTTCAAATCTAAAATGACTAAATTTGCAAACGAGGAAGGGAATTCTGCTTCACCAATTTTATGCAACTCTGCACAGTATGGCATATGAACAAAGTTACAGTTTTTCACTAGGCTTTCCAGAAGTATCAACTTCGGTCTGAATGCCTTGATAAGTGTAAATAAATCACAGACTAAGTTATTTTCACCCTGCAACATTAAATTCAAGTTGTTCATATGGTTCACCAGATCAGCAAAAAAATTCTAATTTCCAAAGCCACTCGGTATCTGATAAAAGTGGTTCGTGATGGTTTTTCTCCGTAAGAAATATATCAGTTTCATTCCTGAGCTGAAAGAA